>NC_058023.1:11414743-11546073 GCF_019176455.1 Solea senegalensis | reverse complement strand
ACATACTATGCTATGACATTTTTGTGTCATTTTGGATGTCATACTATACTATGACAATTTTGAGGTTTTTGCACTACATGCTACACTATGACATTTTTGTCTAATGTTGGACAACATACTATACTATGACATTTTAGTGTCATTTTGGACGACATACTATACTATGACATTTTTGTCTAATTTCGGAAAACATACTTTACTATGACATTTCCAGCTATTTTGACCACATACTATACTATGACATTTTGGTGCCATTTTGGACCACATACTATACTATGACATTTTGGTGCCATTTTAGTGCCATTTTGGACCACATACTATACTATGACATTTTGGTACTATACTATGACATTTTGGTGCCATTTTGGACCACATACTATGGCTCCCAGAATGTTCCCCTAACGGTCCTTTGTGACAACCTTCATACAACCATTGTAGAACATTATTTTGGTAACATTAACATGACAACATTTGGTGATATAACAATAACTTTATTATTTTAAACTATAGGCACACTCCTACTCATACTTCCAGTCTTAGACGAATGAACAGGCAAACTTGTTAGGATTTAAAAAGTTCTGTTTTATTTTTAATAAACCAAATAATAAATACAGAAAATATATACAAAATCAAGCTTTCATGTACACCACTGTTTCACAAATGTATGCTGACCCATTGTAACCTGCCCACAATTACCAGCGTTGGTAATTTTCAAATATCTTTTTTATCTTCTGTAATAGTTAATACACTTATATGTAGAAGATCTTTACGGAAAATGATGTTTTTAATGCTAATCAGAATCAGAATACTTCATTGATCCCCGAGGGTAAATTCTTGTGTTACAGCCGCTACGATTCAAAGAACATAAAACAAGGGTAGAAATATATAAGAATAATAAAGAATGAACTAGAGTAAACGTAAAGCTAAGCCAACTAAAACATATGTACTCATAAAATGTCAACATAATACAATATATACAGTTGAGATGTACACTCTATATAGTGCTGAAAGGATGAGATTTGGATGGATTTTAGTTATTGTACATAAGTTGGTTATTGCACATATAGTTTAGGAAATTACACAGATCCCAACACGTACATCACACATTAAGGGAGGGAGGAGTTCAGTAGTAAATTTTGGCAGAATCATCCTTCGGCTCAAAGTGCTCTTGTGTTTGACCAGTGTGTTATGGAGTGGGTGGGAGACATTGTCCAAGATGGCGTGCAGTTTTGACGTCCATATATATATAAAATAATGTAAAGAAAATATATATATTATATAATAAAAAAAAATTAAAAACCAGGATAACGGCTCGTGTAGAAAAAAAAAGAGTGCAAGCGAAATGTGTCTGCCTGGAAGGCCTCACTCCATCAGTCTCTGTCAGATGGCCTAAAAAAGGTGAAAAAGAGACACAAGTTTGGTATGTGAAATTATGAATGAACATATAAGTTGACAAAAGTAAGACAAATTGCCCTACTAATAACACCGGGTTTTGTAATCACAAAAAGTGATTATTCATAATAATCAAATGAAGAGGAAATCTAGTATACATTCACCAACACAGACAAATTGACAAAGAATTTAAATTTGTCACCAAACAAAATAAATCTAAAAATAAATAATCCTAGTGTACTATGACTATTCAAATATTGCTAAAATGTCATAGTATATGATGTCATCAAATGTCATGATGGTCAAAAAAAAATCATAGTATTCTATGATGTCAATGTCAATGTCACTAAAACAAGACGGTATACTATGCCGTCGAAATGTAAAAACAAAAATCATAGTATATTATGTCGTCCAAATCACACTAAAACGTCATGATATAGTATGTTGTGCAAGATCCACAGTGTCACAAAAACATAGTATACTATATTAAACATATTGTGATGAAAATGATGATCAAATCAGTACAGTAAGTTATTCAGAATTTCACAAAGATGTAACTAAAAAGTCCTTTGACGTGTGTCACACTTTCAGTACTGTTATCTATGACTTAAACATCCCAGCTCTACTGTGCTGTATTACATTTTGGACACCTTACTAGTAGAAGGTTTTTATTTTCTGAGGACACATTAATATAGACACAGGCAGATAGATACATGTTTAAAGTGCATACATACAAAAGCTGATTGGATTCTCAAGCACTTGGATTTAAATTTGAATTCTGCTGCTACCTTGCCCAACATTCACTTCCTTCTTGTCTTTGCTCACAGGAACATTTCAGGTTGGGGACACATTGTGGATATTTATGGTCCCCGAACGGCATTGTGGTTTTGTAATTGGCCCCACAATATGGCTTGTGCTCAAAAACAGGAGCTGTGCAGGGGCACAAAGTCATACAACATTCTTCTGTCAGATGACAGAAGAGATCATCTGCTTAACTATTAGTGGTAGAATAGACAGAGGGCTTAAAGTTAGACAAAGTATCAATGCCACTTTTACACAACGTGCCACTGTGCTTCATCTCTCCCTCTTTAGTCTACTCCTGTCAGCCAAATTCAGCCTCTCTCTCTCATTCCACACCCTCCCTCGCTCCCTCGCTCTCCTTTGGATCCCATTTCACTGCGATGTAATGGGTTTATTAGTGTGGCTAATGCACTGTGACCTACTGGGACTTGCCATCTACCTTTTTCATGTGCACAAAACAGAAAGAAAAGGAGTATTTATGAAAGAGAAGCATTACAGGAATGAGGCACCGGTTGGGCAGCGACACAAGGGGAAATAAGGAGTAACAAAATGAAAGGATGAAATAAGGAGGATAAATGAAATGAAGTAAAGTGAAAAATCACCATGCTGGAATGCAGATGTGCACAGTCATTTGATAAACAACATCAGAGTCTGGACTCTTCAGTGTTGATCATTGCCATGTTTACCCAGACTGGGACGGACAAAGTCAGCATTGGCACCAACTGTGCTTAATGTAAACCAAACTCTGCCATTATAAGATATAATGAAGTCACTGCAGTCGGTACCGCTATCCCAGTGTTGTTTTTGGACACAAGCAAAGCTCTGCTAAACCAGGGTTGGTCTGCTGCGTGGTGTTCCTCCTGTGTGTCAACTCGCCAGAAACAAAATGAGAATTTTGTATCTTTTACTTTGGTCCCTCTTTCAATCAGTTAGTTGGTCAGATTGATAGTTAAAAAATAAATAAATCAGCAATGGTCTATGATGGCTAATTCTAATGTCTGTGACGCAGAACTTTGCTTCATATCCAAAAATGAAGACACCAAAGAGGAAATTAGCTGATTGGGGCCAAAGCCAATAAAAACATTTGCACGCTGCATTCATACTGGGTAAAAAAAAACATTCTAAGTGAGGGTCAAAGAGTTTTTTCATCCTAGAGCAGCCCTGCGGATAGCAGTGTTGTTTTACTATGTGCACACAAGTCTCATATGTTTTATGTTTTTAATAAAAAATAATATGTTGGCTGTTTTCTTACCATAAATAAATAATAAATGAATGATCCATTCCTTTTGGAAACCACACTTTCCCTTCTGCCATTTATAATAAGAGAAACAAAAACTTCACCGCACAGTTTGAACTCATGATTCATTTCTTTATCATAGGCACATTTCAAGGGGGCCCCCTGACATCAAACTAGAACAAACCACAATGTCACCCCAAAAATGAAAGCAATACCCCATCAATGTCATAAAAATTCCATTGAGAAAGCAGATGTTGGGATCATTTAAATAAAGGGGATTCTCACAAAGTAAACAAAGCGGTCTTCTGGGACACAAACGGTGAAATCCATTTGTACTGGTGCATCTATGCTCCGTCAGCTTAAATAATCCATTCATCCATTAAAACCAGAAATTGGTCAACTGTAAAACACTCAAACTGAAAGTGGGCATATGGCATTATGCACACTAGGTGTGGCCCAGTGAAGCAGAGTCAGACACACTTCATTCAATAAATCAGTGCCCTGCTCGTGCTTACACAGGGACAAGGACAGTAGTCCAACTAAAAAAAAATAAAACCATGTGCTAATTGAACATGATGACGACAACACAAACACAGGAGTTCAGTTTAGTTCCGTTGGTGATCGATTGTAGGACCAGGATGGAATCAGACTGCATCAGGGAGTTGTGCAGTATTTTGTCTGATTATATTTGATAGTCACAGTTAAGTTGCATCAGTGACAGCAAAAACTATCCACTTGCGGAGGAGTTGTGTTATTCAAATAGGTGTCAGCAGCTTATCCGAGGCAATTACTTTATTGTTAACTTCGACACTGTGTCAGAAGACACGGTGAAGTCCAAACAGAGTTAGTGCTGAGCCACGCTGAGGTCTAAAGGATGTGATTCGCCACTGACTGATGGACTGCGCCGCCTATTAGATTAGCACGGACACTTCCACTTAGAGACACACTCAATGTCTCCCAACACCAGCTTGAAAAAAAAATGCCAGTGGATGCGCGGCAGCCTGAAAGCAGCTTCACTGTAGGCTGACAGGTCAACAGCATTACATGCATTCATAGTTAAATGTGCAGTGGGTTTAAAATGTACTTTACAAAATGATGTGTGATCATAAACAGCTTAGACAGAAACACATCAGTACACTTTTCTGCTGTGAAACTCTTTATGAAATGTGATCTTGTATTGTCGTTGTGCTTTAATTAATGTTGTGTTGAGTTTTTTTTGTAATGTGTTTTCTGTAATGTCGTCGCGTTTTCAGTAATGTCGTGTTTTCTACAATGTCGTGTTTTTTGTCGTGTTTTCTGTAATGTTGTGTTTTCTGTAATGTCATGTTTTCTGTAATGTTGTCGTGTTTTCTGTAACGTTGTCGTGTTTTCTGTAATATGTTTTCTGTAATGTATCATGTTTTCTGTGTTTTCTGTTTTGTCGTGTTTTCTGCGTTATGTTTCTGTAATGTCGTCATTCTGTAATGTTTCGTTTTCTGCTTAATGTTTTCTGTAATGTTGTCGTGTTTTCTGTAACGTGGTGTTTCTGTAATGTCATGTTTTCTGTAATGTCTTCATGTTTTCTGTAATGTCGTTTTCTGTTTTCTGTAATGTCATGTTTTCTGTAATGTCTTCATGTTTTCTGTACGTCGTCTGTAATGTCATGTAATTTCATGTAATGTCGTCGTGTTTTCTGTAATTTCTTTGTGTTTTCTGTAATGTTGTGTTTTCTGTTATGTCATGTTTCCTGTAATGTCGTCGTGTTTTCTATAATAGTCAGCACTGACTGCACTGGACACGTGCCCTGCTTCAAGAACCAGCTTTTGAGACCCAACTTGTGAACTGGATCAAAGTATGAGCCTGGCTGAAACTCAAAAGTCACTGCTAAAGTGAGTCTAGGGCTTTGGTTTAATTTATTTAGTTGATGAAATGCAGTGAAACAAGACAGAAGATAAAACAAAAACAAATGACAATAAAGGGAAGTTTGAGCAGATAAAAACCTAAAAACGATGAATAAAACTTCCCTAATTTTCCCAGTCCCTGCGGGATTTGGCCCAGGTTTATTAAGCACTTCTCATGAGTTGAAACCATTCATTGTCCAATGTGAAAATTAAGGAAAATACTTTTTTCTTTTTCAAAAATAACACCTGACCTCAGTTAGAGCTACTCAAAAAAGTATTTGAAATTCTTTGACAGCAGCAGATCAGAGAGGGGGAGAGGAGGGATGGGAAAATGGAGAGAGAGAGAGAGAGACATGAGAGAGAAACACACAGGATGAAAGAGCCACAACAAAACAAGTGAGTCAGTGGGGTGCCAAGGTCACCCGAATGTGCCAGTGGCTGACTTGTGGAGAGAAACTTTGGAGCGGATTGTGTGAAAAGCTGCAAAAGAATCAGAGGCAGAGTGAAAAATTCTGGGCGTTTTTCATATAAAACAAACATTTTAGATGATTTAAAAATGTATTCATTCTCACCGTCTTCTCCTACTCGCATACATTCCGCCCTCACGCCTTTGTTTTCATAAGTCTCAGAAATCCAATCTTTTCTATATATGTCAAACCTCAAGCACTAGATCTTGGGGAGAAAAAAAGGCGGGCAAATGTGATTTGAGTGAATTCAGGAGCTTTGTGCAGATGAATAAAACATTGCCTCTCCTTGATGTTACCCGGACTTATCAAGTCACAGATTCCCCCCTTTGAGCTCAGTGGTGACACAGTGCAGGAACCTCTGTGTGGGATGAAACAGAAAAAGATGAAGTTTCTACTGTATATCTTGAGCTCGCGCTGCGGAGAGAGATAACTGCACTTGAGCACAAAGATACAGAGATATGTGCGACGTGCACACACGATGTTGTGTGCATGTCCCCCCGCGAATGACATGTTGCAAAACATACTGCAAAAAGAAAGAAAAACAGAACATCTTTTGATTTCATCTTTTCTTCCATACGTGACGTGCAAATCCCTTTAGTTGTGCCAAAATTGGATATGTAGGGATTACGACCACTGCATAAGGAGTTATACAATGTATAGATTCTTCTATAATCCACTGTTTTGCTTGCAGTCCTACTGTGATTAGTGACTGTATGTATGTGACATTCATACATATTTAAGTGGGCAGGAAGCTGCTGTGGGTCAAATTAGTAATTGTAATGGGATTTACTTTTCTCTTAAAGTAATCAATCAGAAGTGGAATTAACAGCTTTGGGACACCCACGCAGAATCATTTAAATAGATTTTTCATTCTTTATACAGCACATTTATGTCAGCGTTGAGGGACTGTGGGTGGTCAAATTGCCGCTAAGATGTGGAACATTTGAAGAAATATTTCCCAGTGGACACGTATTCCACTCTCATCCTCAAGAAACCATAAACAGTTGGCAGTAAACTGCTGTTAGTTTTGAGAAATGTTACAAGATTAAAAGAGGATATACATGAGATGAGACTTTTCGACACCACACGATTAAAGCTCAATTCAAGGGGAGTCACCCCCAATCCATACAATCCAAAATAGATTTTACAATTAGTGTCTATTTTTTGGTCATTGACACGTACATGATTTTAAATGCTGTAAAGTTATCACCGTCATCCCTATGTACTGTCCCCCCTGCCCTGTAGGAAATGTCACACCCTGTCTTAGAAGCTTCTAGAGCTATGGTTCTCAGACTGTGGTACGCAAGGTTCCTCTGGTGGAAAATCAAAAATATTGATCTCCTGTATATACCAGGCAGGTATGTGATCAGAGTGGAGCTGAGGGGTTTTGACCAGAGTGCAAAGACAATTAAACAAATCCCGAAAATAATAAACTTAATAATAATTAGAATCCCCTTATCGCTCACTCCATCTTAACCTAATTTCACGGATGACGGGAATAAATCTGCCTCCTGTAAAAAGTCTGTGGCCGACTGCTTGGCCGTTTTACACCACTGTATTTTAACGTTGGTGATAATGGTGTTACCTCAAGACCTCAATATTTTCTCAAGTGGGACTGGGTATAGAAAGTTTGGGAACCACTGTTCTAGATCAAATGTGAATAACTGTATTTACAGAATGCAGATCTGTCAAAATGTCTGTTTTATATGTATAACATGTTACTGCTACTTGATGGATTGGATGAACTCTAATGACTTTGATTGCTAACGTGATGATGGTTTGATATCCAAATCCAAATTTTTAACAGACTGCAGCTGAATGTTGTTCCTGTACACTAAATTAACAAAAAATCCCTGTTAGCAAGGTGACGTTAGCATATAGCTCCACATGGAACTCTTAAGCTTCGTTTCAGCACTTTTATAAAATGTATATCATGTTAAATGTTAACTTTCAGACAAGGATAAATGTAAAGTACATCAATACATTGAATAGATACTTTCACACTTTCGTGAAACAAACCAAGCCTTTTGAATAATGTATTCCCCTCCTCGCCTGAGGCGGCGCTGCATCTAGAATTACTGAAGGAGAAAACAATGAACAAGAAAACTTGCTTATCTGTTGGTTAATAAAGGACAACTTCTGTTTTCTCCACATAAGAGCAAAACATGGCGCTGAATCGAATCCTATCAGTCTTAAGGTTTTTTTTCATTTTGTTTTATGCGAACATACGACACAAACATACGCTGCAACAATGGGCTCAGCCATTTCTCCCAGCTAGCGTTCTACATGCGCGTATGTTTTGGTTGTGTTTACCCACAATGCACTACGTTGTAGTCCACAGGCTAGGTAAGATTTATGACACTAAACCCCTGCAGTCCACCAAACGCGACTTTAACAGCTGTCCTCTGTGTGCATCACTTATGAATGTGAGTTAAACAGGCATACAGACTAAAAGATAAGGTTCTTCATTTGATTAAAATGAGACTTAATACGACTGAAACATGGACTTCTTATCTCCAGGCTAAAACTTGCTGACAGCATTATCACTACTTTGCCAGCAAATGCCAGATAATGACTTAAAATGTGCATCAAATACTCTAAAACACAAACTACTGTGTGTTTCAGAGGAGAGAAGTAAAATACAAGGAGAGTTTTTTTTTCTTCTCTTGCCCAGTAGATGGCAGACTTGCCCTATGCAGGCTTTAAGCCTCATATCCTTCCTGCCACAGCTGTGTGTGTGTGTGTTACAATTAAGGTTTGAATAAGGTACTGGCTGGGTCTGAAGCTAGAGTAAAGACCAATATTGTGCCAACAACAAGAAAACAGTGTTTGATTCATGAAAGATGCATGCAGAATGGAAATGGTCATCACCATAAATTTCACCCATTGGTCCCCAAATATGTTGTTCTCTGTAAATCTGATTTTCGTGTGTCTATCTTTGAATATTTTACTAGCAGAATAAAGAAGCTCCTACATGCTGTACATTAAATCAACATATTTACAATTTTCGACCAACAACTGTTTCAGCAGACTGACTCTGCTCAGGCTTCCTGACTAAGACGACGCCATCAAATTAAGTAAATAAAGGCATTTTCCAAACAACAAGACTTTAGAGGTGCAACAAACACATAGCACACAAAGGGAGAATAAATAGACTTTTTTATATGTAGGTGTAGATAATGAAGGGCACAGTGGAAAAACAAAGCTAAATTGGCACTCCAGAAATAAGTAATGAACTTTCATAAAGAAAAGACAGATTTGTATAAGAAATGTGTCATACTCCTTTTATTTTTAATTACTACAATGAACTCAGTGTTATAAAGCAAATAAACACAGGGTTTTGTGTTCCCATGTTTAGAAAAAAAAACTAATTATACTTTTGTGAGTTGATGCGAACAGGAAATATAGTATGTCCACAAAACAGCTTTGGCTTGAAAGCCAAACACCATGACAACGACTCTCAGCATTTCCAAACTATTCAACTTCAAATCAGCAAATTCAATTACTAATAACAATTCATGTCACTGTAAAAGCAGTACAGTCTTTTACTGTGTTCAAGACGTAGTTGGGTATTTATTTCTTCTTGAGCCGTACAAAAGGTGACTGATGTTTTCACCTGAGGGGGTTCCATTCATTGCTATTCAACTTTATTGCTGCTGATTCCAGCTCCACTGCAGCCTGGTCACCTTCAGTGCTTCCCATACTGTAGCAAAACTGTAGCTCATAAATCAGTAAATTCCTTAGTCGCAGAATTAACACCTGTCCTGTGTAATGAATGAACTGGCAGATTTTGCTAAGTACAGTCTGAATGCTCCACTCCCTCCTAAAAAGCATTCTTGAATCTGATCACAGAAACCACATTTGGAGGTAATTTGAGGATGCATGTGTTCACAATCAGGACAGATTGGAGACCGCCCCCCCCCTCAACTGACGTCTCTGACCCACAGCAGTTTAAAGGTGTGTTTCCACTGAGTGAAGTGGTTCGGTACAGTATGTTTTTTTGTGTGTGTTTCCATTAGGAATAGTACCAAAATAACCGGCCACAACGTCCCATTTTTCAGTCCCCGACGCTTGGGGTACCAGAGTAAAATGGTTACAGGACAGGCGGAGCTAGACCCATGAAAACTGATTGGGCAACAGAAAAGCGTCAATCCCTTGCGCCCGGTGTTTCTTCAATGCCCAAAGTCTATTCACATACAAAGCTTGACTTTGTCTTGTCGAACAAACAACCACAAACCAAGCAAGAAAAAAAAACACGAGCTGCTGGATGTCTTACGTTGTTGTTTGTTGTGACGCTGTCATTGCATCGGTACAACATCACGCAATGCATCTTGATGACACTCCCATCCGGCACATCATTCCAAACCGCACCATACTGTACTAAACAGAACGACACCAAAATTGTGCTTCCCAACCTCAGTTTCCCCTGAGTTGAGAAATATCTTCCTTCTTTTCTTTGTTACGTGCCCACCAGTGACACTTGCTCCTGTTAGCATAAATGTTAGCAAAGATGGCGGACACTGCTTACTTGCTGGGAATGAGGTCCCGCCCCACTACGAGTGGGTCTAAAAAGTAAGGAATTAGCGTTGCAGTTTCAATCCTCGGACCAAGGCTTGGACCAAGAGTCACTGGCATGTAACAAAAAAAAGAATGTAGATATTTCCACGACTCAGGGGAAACAGGTTGGGAAGCACAATTTTTCAAAAATACTACCCCTATTCTAGTAATACAAAGGTAAATGCAAATCGATGAAGTATTTCTTTAAGTTTCCATTTACACTAATCAGTACTCATAAGTGAATTTAATTTTGTATACGCAGCATACGGTCATATGACAACACCTGATTGCAGCGCTAAGAAGGAGGGTTACTTGGCAGAAACTGAATATACTACTTAGTTTGTTCACTCATTCATCTTCTAGTAGTTTATCCTCTACATAATGGGACACAGGGCTGCACTGGTGCTAATCCCAGCTGACATAGGGCATATCATACACATGGTCATAATCATGGTCAATTTAGAGTGTCCAATTTTCCCAATCCCGAAATGTACATGTTTTTTTTTGGAAGGTGAGAGGAAACCGGAGAACCCAGAGAAAACACAAGCATACACAGGGAGAACATTAAAAAAAATTGTTTGCATGGCCTTAAAATAATGTGCTTTAGGCAAGGGTCTTGCTTTAGAGACACCGCCATCTTGTGCCATTATGTTCCGACAGCTGGTATGTGAAGGCCACCGTAGTTTCCTCTGTTTTGTTTCTTTGACATCTACTTCTGCAGAAGTAGATGTCACTTATTCTCACACACACAAACGTCAAGCTATTTGTCACCTTTCAGGCAGTTACACGCTCAGCTGTGGATGGGAGACGGGAAACAAAACTTGTCGTCAGGGAGGCTTAAAGCTACGGGAAACACAGACGTGACTCTTGGTCTGTAACATAACTTCACGTTCATCTTCTGAATAAGGATCGACAAACCAGAGTGGCTGTCAGATTCAGGTTAGGCTGGGTTCGTTTTCTCTCTGACTCGGTCAGGGTGGGACAGAAAAATGCAGCTCGAGCTGCACTCTCACATGTACCTGCTCATGATCTGCTAGATACTGACATAGAGTATCTTGTTAGTGTGTCTGGCACTCACACTCCTGGCTCAGCTCTGCAGGATACTACAATCCAAACGTGTCATGTAAAATATCTTTTGGGAAAACGATATGGAATTTTTTTTGTTTCCTTCCAAAGCCTGAAACAGTTCCTGACACTTAGTGGTGAAAACCGCAGTGATGCCAGGATGTATTAGGAGTATAGTGTGTGTGTTAAAGTATATGTTATGTGTCCAATATTTAAATAATATTCAGTTATCATTATAAGATTACATGAGCAGTAGAAATGTGGTGATAAGTCTTAGTTTAGAAGTGATTGTTACAAAACAATCCATCATTTTATTAGATTATATGAATAGATAGACCTATTTAAATGATTGCCAATGCAAATATTTAATCAGCCATTTACATGTCAGCAACTCAATGCACTTAAGCCATTAAGACATGGTCAAGAGTCAGGCCACACCCCGAAAAAAAGATAGTCTTAACATAATAAACAAAATTGATGACAGAGATCTGCGCCTGTTTCTGTCCCAAATGGTTATGTGGAGCCTCGGTGCAAACTTTCTTTTAATTTATAAACAATTTTGTTCCACTGTGGCCATCGTTTAACAACCTCCAATTAACTTCAGCCTGGATCTACAGTATGTCACAGTTGTTGTTGTCGTTGGAGTCACGCTACAAAGGACGCAGAACCCGGGGAGTCCACTGCATGTGTGTAAATACGATAAGGCGTAAACACAGGGGCTTTTATTCTGAAAAAAAACCAGACGCTTTATGTTGTATCAGTGTTTGACTTGAACAGGCAAAAATAGAACACCACTATGGACTGACGGAACAACGACACGAGTCTGTGACTGAAGTGGATGTGTATCACTATCAATGCCACGATGGAGATGCATGCAGTGGAATCCCAGAAGAAGATACTTTGAAATCCTATCTGATCTGTAAAAAGTCAAACAGAATCCCATTTGAAACAACCTCCGTAAGTGGTTTGAATCAGCTTTGGAAAAATTGGATCTAGATACAATCTGGATATGCTTAAAAATCCAATTTGGGCTGCAGTCGAAAACAAGGCCTAAGTAATAAACACAGTGACTGGTTGGTGGTTGGTCTACAATGGTAGGAATATAATCATCGTCTCCATTCTTTTCATGGGTTATATAATGGAACAAATAAAATAGGATTCTGGTCTTTCATGAAATATCTATTGAGGTTAAGCAGCAATATACTTTTATATTCTAGTGTATCAAGATATCATATCAAATCATCCTTTAAGGCAAAGACCTGTAAACCTCTAAACAGTTTATCAACTAACTACTCATTACAACCAATGAATGCCGAAGATTCTGAAGCACAACTCTGGAACTGATGGCTTCAGCAGCAGAGAGTGGTAGCCACTCTGTTTCTCTTTTAGCACTCAATTTTATTTTATTTGCATTATCCATTGTTACCCAAATCAGGATTTCTTACTGTTGCCTGTGCAGTGAAAAATATCCTGCTGGATATGAATCACTCCTGAATAATCAATGTGATTGTATACTGAGAGACTGCAGCACACTTGAGGAGTCGGTGCGTGGAAATGGGAAAAGTGGTCTGCTTTTCACAAGCTCCTAAAGTAGCGGCAAAGTCGAGGGATTTCATGTTAGCATTGGGCTGCATTGCTGCAGAATATTTTTGAATAATATCGTGCAAGTTGAAAGCTCTGTGTGTGGCTCAGCTGGTAAAGAATGATAGTAACACTAGCACGGTTAGCAGTTTGAGTCCCTCTGCGGTCGAGCGTGACAAAACGCGGCAAAAGAAGACGACAGAGGTGATTAAAGCGGCCGCAAGATGCTAATCTCCACCGAAACAGAAACGTTACCATCAAGATTTTCACACTTTGGTGTCAGTGTGTTGACTTCTGTAAATCAATGCAGCTGTGATCCTTGTTCAAGCTAAAATATCAGGCCTATTAGTCTTGTCAAAAATGTAGCTGCTATGCACTCCATTTATGTACCTTTGAGTGGAAATGGAAACACTTTAGAGCAGGAAAGTGGTTTGAAAGACAAAGCAGAAAGAATAGGGGAGAAAAACAAATTGATTATGGGTTTTGTGAAGTATGAGTTGAGATGGGAAGAAGCTACGAATGAATGATGAAGAATAGGCTTTTAAAAGAGAAATAATTAATGAAAACACCACTGTAAATGTTAAATTGCCTTTTTGGACTTAAGAGGCTATTTGAAAATTTAAGCTGAGTGTGAATTATAGAAGGTGAATAGTGTCTAAAATCAGAGTGTCTTCGCACAAACAGCAGGTTAATGGCAGAAAAGACAGACCAACAACAGGGAACTTACCTAACTTTAAAATCCAGAAACACAGAATCCATTCATTCTACTATTGTCGTTGTAGCACTCTCTCTCTGGGCTGAAGAGCCTCCAGGAAACAGAGGGGTTAAAACACCGGCATTGTGGAACTCTGTAAACACAAAAACAGACCTAAGATCAGCCCTTGTGCATAAAGATTTAGCTGCAAAACTACAAATAAGCTGTTTGTAATGAAATATCTCTATCAGCATTGTTATCATATAGTTTATATATCATATAGTTGTCATGGACAACTATATTACAACCCAATTTTTTTACAATTCACTGCATGTTAAAATACAAGTTTTAACAATTTATTTGGGAAAAAAACACTGCAGTTGTACTTGAACGACAGATTTTTGCATGTTAAATTTGAACAGTATCAACAACATTTAAAATAACATTGTTGCATCTCTCAAAGTTTCTTTATCTCTCAATGTGCAAAAATAGGCCAAACAATGGAAACTATGTACAGGCATTCTTCCAAATCTCTCCTCTGTGGTGACAAAGATGCTGATTCTCTGGGTTCTTGAAACAGTGCGAGTAAAATTACCGTAATAACCACACTTTTAAAAACAGTTGGAATTGTTCTGATAGCACAAGCGGTCGCGTAACTACGGTCGTCAGTGATAAGCGATACGCACAGTGTTAAAGGGTTAAGGTGGTCTTGTGTAGTTTTGGACAAACCATGACATTGCTTTGTCCTTTAATTTGAATGACTTGCTGAGCCATGAAAAGTCTCCTACAGTCTCTTAAACACAACGGAGGAAGTAGAAGCTGAAGCTGTTTGTGCGACGCACGCCACACGACTGAGTTTATGCCATAATACCAGTAAAAGCCATAAGTGAGTGCAAAAACAAAGGCACAACACAGTTTATATGTTTGAACATCCATTCAGAAGATTTAGTGCGTGTGTTTTCTTGCTTGCGTGTGCAATACATGGAGCCATATGTGTCTATCCACATGTCTAGTGCGTGGGTTTCCATTTATAAGCTCTGCTAGATTATGTTTCCTCCACGTCTGTTTGTTGTTTTGAGCTGGTTACACGGCTCACATCGTTACTGCGTTTGCTCTCCAGTCTTCCCATAAGGCCGGCCCTTAAATCATTCAGCAAGCCTATTCAATTTCAAAAGTGAAAACCTCTGAGGTAATTTAGGGCCACGCGAATCGACCCTCTGAGGATACCTACATCCCCACTTCTGCCTGTGCTTGACTTTGCCAATCAGATCAGTTACAGGCACTTTGCTCCAGCATAATCTAGCCGGGCTGTTGACATTACATGTCTGAAGTAATGTATATGAAGGGCAATTTAATGTCCTTTTTTTGGCACAACCGTGTATGGAAACTCTATGAAGGATATAACAATTGCTCCGAGAAGCAGGCGCACATGCTGCACTGATGAAACATCTCCAACTCAGTCGAGTGCAAAGCTTTATTTCTACCTGCCGTCGTGCAGCCCTACGTGGACGACAAAGATGAGTGTGCAGAGGATATTTCACTCTGTTCTGCTTTTCTACTTCTATCTGTGTGAAATGCGAACACTGACACCTGAGTGAATATGTATGTCTCCGGTTTATAAAAAGACAAGTAACGTTACGCCGTCCCATCAAGAAGATGGCACATTCATAACTCGGACCGCTGGATTGTCAAACTGTGTTTGAAATTTGACAACTAATACGAGGTCATAGAAGAGATTTTTTTCCACTTAACTGTACTGAGAGTGTTTCTGTCCTAGCACTTTTCATGACAATCAGTGCCAACCATTAATTTAAACATACTTAAGAGGGTTTGGGTTGCGGAGTCCATCGACTCTCTTAGGACATAGCTTTTGGAAAAGAAAACAGCCCTCCTTTTTTTAGCCTGAGTATCTGCAGCCCCTCTATCCACCAAAACCTTCTCCCTGGTGGCAGCTGCTCCACTCACAGCTCTCGCCGCCTTTGCAAAAAATCTCCTCAGCAGCATATTGTGGTTCACACAACAAAAGGCTGAACTGTGGTCTGTGATAAAATGTGGAGGCAAACATTGTTCGCCATTAAATATTCAACGCTGGTACTCGACTCTACAGCCAGTTTGGCAGATTTCTTGAAAACGAGCGGTGTTTACTGGCTGAGGTGCTACTGCAGAATCACCTAACAATTTGCAAATGTGTGAATTATCACACTTTCGGGGGTGTAATGTAATTTTAATCCTGAAAAACAGACTTGACAAAAAAACAAACAAACGACAAAGTGATTTGATATTTATAAGACATGAAGTTCCTGAGGAAAAAAAAAAAAAAACCCTCAATTATCATTCACTTTTCTGCCAGGACAACCTATGCCATAATAGTCACACATTCTATTCTCTGCAGTTTTTTACCCCCCTCATATTTAGACTTTGTTTTGGAAAAAGGCACCTATTCAAGATTTCAACATAAAACAGTTAACAAAAGTTGGCGTCCTTAAAACTCTCATTTCTGGGTCAATGTCCGTTATGAAATGGGCCTTATGGGAAGAATGGAGAGTAGATGCGGCAACAAAAGACAACCATGGCAGTATGTTGAATCATTTGTTGAGGAAAAATTGATGGAAATAAATAACACACAAGAGGGAAAAAAAGATGAAGGTTGTATGGATTCCTACTAAACAAAACAAGTGCAACTATTGACATTTCTAAACATTTAAATTCAAAATTACTAGTTGAATAATACATTTTAAACCACTGATTATATTTTAAATTATTTGCAGTATAGAAGAATAAAAATACATTGACATATTTGACTGAAAGGCACCTAAATTACATACAATTTCGACACTATGCCATAAAAGTTAACGGTAAGTCGGTAATTACAAAGTGCAAGGACTTGCAGGGGGGGAAAATGACAAAACACTGCAGGTCTCAGCAGGGGACAGAAGTCATCTAATGTTACAGGACAGGTCGAGACAAATTGAACTGGACAGTTCACAAAATGATCTATTGCAACCTCCTACTTCTTTGAAAAGTGCCTTTCAGGAGATATAGCCTCGGAAAACTTGTGTCAGCTACACAAGGAGAGATTGGTTAACGCGCTTGAAGGTGAGAGAAGTGTGAAAAAAAGTTGTCTCTTTCAGATCAGTGTCACTGATTCTCACAGAAACCACTGACAGAGGCTGAGGTGAGAAACTATGAGAATGATGGAATTAGGTCGGTTCAGGTGAGACGAGGGGAAGGAAATTTACCAGAGGCTTAGGCCCTGATGGATCCACGCGGAAATGGAACAAAAGGTAAACAATACTTTTCCCATGAAAGTTTTCCATAAATGCAGCATAGTTTAAGGAAATGTTTATTCAATGCCATTCGACATGGCTTAGAATTAACAAGACACATTTCAGTAAAACACTCAAAAGTTAGTTGTGACAAACAAAGTGTGACAGCCAAATGGCAAAGTGTGCTTTAAACCACTCTGTAAGTGTGCTGACAGAGCTAATACCTAACAGCTCTAAATATAGCTTTTGTCAGGGAGAACATCGATATAGAGTGGACACAGCAGAAAACTGAGCAGAAGAAAAAGAAATGGGTGAAAAACAAACGCGGCTACTCATACAAGCAGAATGAGGAAAAGACGAACTCCGCAGCAGATGGAGAGAAATGAAAAGATAAAGAACAAAGAGAAGAAACAGAGATAAAGAGAGTCTGAAAGTGGGAGTGTGGTGACTAAGAGGGATGGCGTGCAGCGGCGGTAGAGGTAGAACCATGACAGTATCAAAAATACATACATCTTTCTGAAGAACAAGAGGGAAACACGGAGGAAATGGACAGTAAAGTATTTCACCTGACAGAGTGCTGGTTCCCAGTAATGACAATTATCGGACATCACATCAAAAGCAAACATGTAAACAAAACAGCCCTGCAAAGACGTCCAGTGTTTTTAAGTTGAACTACATGTGAGTGTAGTTCACTGGCATGGATTTATGACGGACCCTTGTACATGCTAGTTACTAATAACTAATTTAGTTACAGAATAAATACATTTCTGCTTTTACTTTGGCTATTGTTTTGGGAAAGTAGAGGGGAGAGGTTAAAGAAGGAAGTGACCAGAACCATGGACAGCGCTCGGTGAACAAAGTGCCAAAAGGTGAAAACAATGCACCTGAGCCGGTGCTCAGGTGCATTGCAAAGTACTCAAAAATAGGGGATTTTGTGTTCTTTTTTTCCATCAAAATCTACCATAGTTGCTTGCTCATGGTGTGAGGTGATTGTATAAAACCTCACCCCCACCGCACAAATATATCGGCAATTGCCGGTTGCTATGCTGCCTTTTCCAAATCCCTCAGTGCTTAAATGTATGACTCCTCCTGTATTTAGCTGTAATTAGTTAACGTTAGCACGATAAAACACTGAGCAAAGATAGTCATAATTAATATCTGCCTCACATGAACATTGTGTCATTTGAGCTTATTAGCATACTGACTAGGAGAAGAAATGTGGTTGCAGTTTAAATTGACCTCTGTTTGGAAAAACCCGATTTCTCACATTGACAGATCATTTCTTATACTCTTTTTACTTCTGAAAAGAGACTAATAAAAAAAAAAGAGGGTTTATTTTTTGACCCTGGAAAACAAATTTTATATGAAATGCCTTTCTACAAATATTTCTAAAATATGAAAAAGGATAACTCTGACTTTCATGTCGTAGGGACAAACCTTTCTCTGTGACCTTCTTTGAAGTTTACTTGGAGCACACTGCGTGGGATGACTTTGACTTTTTTCAGGGTTTTTTTTTTCCCTCTCCTTAATAGAACAATTCAATCAGCACTTTTTTACACAGCTGTAATTAGAGTCATGTTTCTGGAGAGAAGGAAGGGTCAAGCACATGACCTCACAGATATGGGATGGCCTCTGGTGGTCAGAAGGGGCTTTTATTAAATGTTGAGAGAGAGAGAGAAAAAAAAAAGACATTGTGAGCAAGTCACGCTGAGTTCTGCTTTTCTTTTGTTCACCGCGTTCCTTGTTTCCAAACACACAGCCAAAGAGGACTAATTTAAGTGCTATCCTTTGCATGAGGTAATTGTCTCATGTGGAATAAATATATGTGCTTGTCTGTGTGTACTTATTCCCCAAAGGCCATGACTCACATCTGAATTTGTTCATTATCTGTACTTTTTTTAAGCATGTGTGTACAAAAGGGCGTTATTTCCTTGGAGAGCTATTGCTGCACTCCACAGTTATCAAAAGTATCAGAAATAACTGCGGTAAAGAAGAGATGTTGGGTTATTTTAATAACCCAGAGGTGGGGTTGAATTTACCCAAGAACGTTCACAAAATGTGTTTACAGTCAACAAAACTAACATTCATGCTTTGCCTCAGCATGGAGTAAGAAGGCAGTAAGACGATGAAACTGTAGTTCGGGAGATACTGACGTTATATTAGTTCAGTATAACCAGCTAGCTCTTTTTCCATTTAACAAGAACTGAAAATATAAATTCAGCTGGCTGTAGTTCACTCAAACTAGCTTCTACTTTTCTTTTATATAAAAATGTGTTTGGTGGAACGTATGATGAAAATAAATAAACCAGTAGCTCTTGAGATAGAGGCCCCAACAATCCAGAATGTGTCATATATCGCACAACACCATCACAGTATGTGGTCCTACAAATGTTTCTATTCATGTCTGAAAGATACGAAGAGGAATCTGTGGAGGAACGACTCTTGGAATGGAACCGCGTCCAACTGCTCCAAGGTACACGGACGAGACGACTCATTGTATTACTATCATAGATAAATAATAATTCAGACAAGAACATTAACAGAAGCTGCCCTGCAGACTTGACTTGGGTTTTCACTTCACAGACTGGACATACAAGGGGCACTTAAAATGAGTACCTGCAGGCTTTACACAGGTACTTCAGAAAAAAAAAAAATCATATTCACAATTAATATTCTACTAAAAGATGCAAAAACTGAGGAGAAATGACATAGTCAGGCACGAGTGCTGTCCTTGAAAAAGTGTGTTAAATAATAGTACATTATCTAAAGAGATATATAGACACATGATAATGAGCATTGTAATCTAAAGTCAAAAGAAGATGAATTCATATGGAAATGTGCTTTGCAATTGTAATTAAATCCCTTGTTTCCCAGAATTTCACCCATGCAATTCCACCCTTTCCCGTTTCACTTTAAAGCACCGATTTCCTGTAACTCCATTTTTCGGAAACTTTCCAGCAATAAAGGTCTAAATATACAAAAAGGAGAAAGTGCTGAAAGGCAGCAGTTTAGTCCTGACATTTTGAAGGCATCAACAAAGGCTAATGCACATTTTATACACAGAATGGAGAGAGAGAGAGGGGTAAAATCTTTCCAGTTTCTTCCTCCTCATCTCTAAACTCTATATGTGGGTGTGACTGACTGTAAGAAGCTTATCCCGTCTCAAAAATGTTCTGGATTTTTTCTTTTTTTTTTTTTTACATTGCAGCGGTTTCTCCAGGAGCAATTAAATAGTGAAAAGGCTGTGACATATTCTAATTATTATTCTGATGATAGCTTATTGCTAACTAACTCCAAACACTGTCAGTTTTGTAATTCTATTCTATTCTTCCAAGAAGCAAAAAAAGGGATCATTTTGACTAATTCCAAAATTGTTCATTGAAGCTTTTATTATATCCTGACAAATTATTATTATGAGCAGTTAAAATAATAATTACAGGGTTTGACTTCAATAGTTTTTTTAAATCCAGCAATGAGCTCTGTGTCGTTTTGGACAAGATTTAATTCAGAAGCCGGAAACAAATTAGGATTTGACTTTCTTCATCAACACACAGAGACACATTTTTTTATGTTTTTCTTTTAATTTCTAGAATATTTTATCCTTTTTTCGTGCATATTGTTAAAAAAAATAAATAAATATATATATATATACGTGACTTTTTTGAGGGCACGTCTAAGGGTTTTAAAATATAAGGGTTTCAAAAGTGTGTCTGAAAGGTGTCCTATAAAATATATATGTATATATACACACACACATACCTATATATATGTATATATATATATATATACATATACAGTACTGTGCAAAAGTTTCAAGCACCACCAGCTCGGTTGTTTTTTCTGTCTGTCAAATTCTGTGATCATTGGAATTTAGAACGAAGTGATCAGCTCTTATACTGTATATATTAGCGAGCTGTCAATGAGTTTAACTCATTCAACATGTGTATGTAATGCTCAAGCATGTCTTGAATAAACCTGGCTCAATAGACGTTTTTTACAGCAGATATTTCTTTAAATGAAATAGTAGGACAAACACAGGATTTACCAGTAACATTAATTAAGGTTCCACTCCAGTATTAACAGAGCTGTGTTATTGTTCAAGTGTAAGGGTAGATCATGCTAAATACTTGACACCTGTAGAGGGTGTTTTTTTTAAAAAAAAACAACAAATAGCTGCATACATATTTTCTGGATGTGTTCCAGTAAAGTGAAATAGAAATAATTATCCTCTATTGTCGTTATAGCATTGCTAACAGAACAAATCTAATGGTGGCCTAAGACTTCTGCGCAGTACTGTATATACATGTATATATGGTAACACTTTAGATTAGGGAACACATGTTCACTATTACCTGGGTGCTCACTAACATGCATAAATAGCACACTAGCCCTTTATTAGTAATTATTAAGCATATATTAACACCTTATTCTACATAATCTAATTCTACCTGTACTACAACATGAATTAAGATTTTTCCTGATTAAGGTGCTTAATACGTGC
This sequence comes from Solea senegalensis, assembly GCF_019176455.1. Classification (NCBI taxonomy): domain Eukaryota; kingdom Metazoa; phylum Chordata; class Actinopteri; order Pleuronectiformes; family Soleidae; genus Solea; species Solea senegalensis. The sequence continues at coordinate 11,524,632 of NC_058023.1, read as the reverse complement.
TTAATAATTACTAATAAAGGTCTGGTATGCTAGTTAATGGTGAATATGTGTTCCCTAATCTAAAGTGTTATCGTGTATATACAGTACATTCCTGTTTTATGTGGCTTTTGTGATATTTGACCCTGGAGCAATGGAAAATCATTTGGCAAAAGGAAACATACACACCGCATAAACAACATTAGAGCACCTTTCTAATATTGACACGGGGGCTTTTACTTAAGGCTTTAAAGATCACTTTGTTTTTTTCCCTAGATCTATTCAATATATTTAATCAGTTTCCCTTCATGCACAACTGTTATTAAAGAGATAATATGACATATAAGATAAAATGAGAATTTACTGTGAACCTCAACCTTGTTTTTCATTTGCCTCTCTAATGGCTACTCAGCAATATCACAACTTAATAAGCTCCACACAGTTCAAAGCAATGCACCCAATGTACCTCAGGATCACAGTGAACACCGTTAGCAGTGGAAGAGAGTTCATTTTCGCCAAGTGACATTTCCAAACTCTCCTTTCGAGAAACCCAATTTTCACAGCGATAAGTAGCCAAGTCAAGCCCAACATGTGGGCCCAGCCTTCCTGAGCTGTAATGAGTTTAAGTCCCTTCCTGGCCAACTGTGCCGTCTTGTTGTTTGATAGCAGTGTTATCCACACTCACTTGCCCTTTCTCTTAGGCTCTGCAGGGCCTGGGGGACTCGGCTCGTTCTGTATGTTTACCAATTCCCACAGCCAAGTCAGGACTCTCGGCGCGTCTCTGGGAAATTACATTCCGTAAGGTCCACAGGACTATTTAACAGGCTAGGTGGCAATAATTGCAGGGCAGATGCACAATGTAGTACGTTATGCTGCTGGATAGAAATATGTGCTATGAAACAGACTTTTACCTCAGGTGAGGGCTACACGGTGGTGTAGTAATGCGTAGACAAAGAGAACATGATGATGAATTATCCTTTGAAATCTGCATTTACTGTTTTCCTGTGGGGATCTGAGGGATCATTTATTTAAATAAAGAGAAGTGAGTGATTCAGGTATGAGGATGTCGATAATATAACTTACATTCCTGTTTGTATCACTCAAAAGGCAGCAAAAACACACAGATCTGTAAACGCAAAACTGAAATATGACCAGATAGTATCAGTAGTGACTGTGGTCAAAGCCATTACTAGACTGAAAAATGCTTTGCTAAACACAGACTATAAAAACATAAATAACAAGCAGCAGCAGCAGCATTTTAGCTTCAGAAATGCATCAACACAAACGTGTTTACTGCTTAGTAGTTGAAAATAGACTAAATCAGACTGATATCAGTGTTGGAAGACACTCAAGAATGAAAAAAAGGTGTTATCAATCCATCACTATGCTCCAAGTGCTGCCACTTTTGACTTAAATAGTTAAGCACTTGAGCAAATCATGAATACATGGACATTTTTGTTTTTCTGTGCTGTCGCTTGGTTTATCGGTTTACCACTTCTTATTATCAGTGGATGAATGGGAACAATTTTGTTAAGATCTTCACCGTCGCTATAGAGGACAAATCTGAATCTGAACATTTCACTTCACTACTCTGGTTTGTGATTTGTAACTCCTGCAAAAACAAACTGGCCTCGACGACCACTCAAAGCTGCTTTACCCTACAATTTGGCCATAAACCCATTCACTCACACTGTCATATTATCTTATCTCGCTCGTCTCCATACAATACCAAAACATTAATAACTGTATGTTTGCAAGTGTTCTACTGGCACTTGTGTGTGCGTGTGTGCGTGTGTGTGCACCAGTGCTGCTTGTTGTTTTAAATCCGAGACGGACTGATTGACTGCCTGTTCAAACTCCGTAGTTTGTTTACTTAAATACTGCTTGTTTTTACGGTTGTGCTGAATCATACAGATGGAAAGCAGACTATCTGAGAGAGAGAGAAAAAGAGAGAGGGCCTGCGATGTAGCTCTTCCCCGTTGATTATGAGTGATTATTATAAACACATAGTCTGGCAATAAACACAAATAAATAGCTTTACTTATGATGACAGTCACGTTTTCCTTTGCTAAACAAGCATTATCATTGCTCATGTTCCTCCTCAAATCTCACCAGCTGCCTTTTTGCTTTAGAGAGAGGGAGAGAGAGAGAGAGAGAGAAAGAAAGAATCTTCCCTTCAACTGATACAATTATAACCTACAGGGTTTTCCTGTAGTAGTGGCATTCACTCTCTCCACATAGAGCTGCTAATATAGTTTTAAAAATGTTATTGCATATGCATTCAGATTCAGCACAGGCACTAAAACTAGTGTGAAAGGTGTACATTTTATGCCACATTGTCATCATCATTATCTGCAGGTCTATTTTTGCAGGGGAACTGTGTGCGTCACGCATGAAAAATGAGAGATGTTAGAGCTCAGGAATAGACGTAGTGTGTCTGAAGTGTGCAGAGTGAACACGGGCAGAGATTAAAACCACAGCGAAACATCCAGTGTGGACCAGGCCAGAGGAATTAAGGCCAAGTAGTTCATGATAGAGAGGGAACAGTAACAGTTCATCAAAGCCAAGGTGTGATGAAGAGCATCGCTGAAAAAAGAACACATCAGGTCTTTACCTAATAAAGTGGCAGGTGAATTTACGTTTAAAACTAGTTGCTATCTCTACCAACGTTGGGTTCCTAAATTGGCCCTCAGTAATCAAAACTTTGAGAACCCCTGGTCTAAATCAAGGCTAAAATGCAAAGGTTCTCTCTGGGCCCACCATCACAAGTGACCCCCTGGTCATTTGATCCATTGTCACTACAATAAAACGATTATAGCTGCTTTAATGTGAAAGTCTGAGTTTTACGCACATTATACAGTACATTAGCTTTTAGAAAGCCGGCAGACTTATAAGAAGCACTGAAGCGATACCCTGCATTTATAAGGATGAATATGTCTTTATATCCCAACTGTGGACAGTTGAATGGCCGACTTAATCTGAAGACTGAAGACTCCTCACACGAATTTGGATTTTCTCACATGAAATGCCAAACGTCTGTCTATTTGACCTATCTCTCCGCTCCGAAGAATACAGTGACTGACTGACCGACTGCACAAGCTGAAGGTAAAGAAAAAAAGAAAGGGTGAAAGGCTGATAGAGCGAAAGGCCATGATTACATTCATTCTGCATTTTTGGGGCGACAAGTGGACTCTGGAAATTGGAATTTGCCTGTGACCGATAGGAGCCCTTTCAGTGAAATAAGAGAAACTAAAATAAAAGAGATAACATGTTTTTTTTTGTTTGTTTTTTTTTTTAATTAAAACAATCAATCAAATAAAAAAGCAGGTGCAACGAGCTGAGGCTGGCCATTAAGTCAGCAGTGAGGTTATTTCCGCTTGTGTTGAGGGGCAGAGCTCAGGCTGAATATGAATGCAGTCCAACACACTGGACACCAGCCATTATCTCCCAGTTGTTGGGAGGCCACTTTAATCTCTATGCAGTAAATGTCCCCCCACTCAATGTGACACAACATGACATGCTGAAGACACAGTGCATGAATTATGCACAATATCTCGAATCCACTACGTCTCATTGCCGCGAGTCATATTTACCGACTTTATGTGCATGTTTGCTTTCCCGATTAAGTAGCACAGCATCGATGCAACAATCGACGGCGGATTTTACCTATGGAGAAAAAAAAAAGTGTAATATGGACAGGCTGAAGGGTGGTGGGATCAATTTTTACCAGATGATGCTGCATCTACTTTGCTATAATGGAGTCCCATGTGTGACCTTATCGCCCTGTCACACATTCACCATAACAAGGCGGTTGATGTTATTGTAAACAACTGATATTGTTAGTCCCCTCAGCCTCCTGTCCTCCCCATTCAGCACGGGCCTAATTAAGGCTGGATTTAGATGGTGGCATTTGGGTTTGTGTGGGCTGAATGTTGCTTTCTGGTAAATGACCACATCAACGTAATGATTCCTCTCTCTGTCTCACACCGCCGCTCCTTCCCATCATCGCCCCCCTTTCCTCTCATTCCCTCTCATTCCCTCTCCGCACTCTGTTTCGTCCCAGTTTGCGCCACAGCTGTGATTGAGCCAGTGATCCATGCAGATGTGAGGGCCCCCGTCACTGTAGCCCGTCTAATTGTTATCATATTTTGTCATCTGTGGCCTGTTATTTTAGCCAGCAGTTAGAGACGCATATAAATACCCTCTAAAGTTTATTGAATGTCAAAGGCCACTGGGCGGCTGATTGATTCTGACCCCCTTTTCGGTGATGTCAGAATGTGATTGGTTGCCACATCGCAGGAATCTTAAAAAGCTATTTTCCCCGCCAGTGGAAACACTATCGCTCTGAGAGGAAAGTGAAATTAAGATTAATGTGCATTTTAGGAAGCCTGCCAGAAACTTATTTTGGATACATTTAAAAGAAAATATAAGAAATAAGATATATGAGACAAAACTTTGGGAAAAAAGGCAAATGCATTTTCAAAGGAATTTGATTTAGCATGTAATAATAATAATAATAATGCCTTGAAGCAGAATTATTATCCAAAATGGTGCTTTTTTTTCGCCATACACAATAAAATAAAATAAAATGAAAGACACTGTGCATGCCATTAATAGTTTAACATCTATTAATATAATATTATACAAATATTTCTACATTTTGTTTTTTTTTAAAGTAGCACTTTAAATAAATCTCAACTTTTCAGGCTTAATATTTAATTATAGTACTTTGTACTTCCTTCTTATTTGGTGAGAAAGTTGTATAATTTTTTTAGTCGACTGTTGATGTTGATACAAACAAAGTGGAAATCTATAGATTAATCACAATTTTTGAAACCGGCTGCATCTACAAATAGTTGGAGCTACCAGATCAGTTGTCCTCTGTACTCAAAGAATGCTCGCACTGCCACAGCATGTAAGCAAAACGTAGCAACACACCCACAGTGCGGTTTGGCAATGCTCGACGCCGCTCCATTCAAACAGAGTGAGAAGCGTTTCAGTTGGCACCTCCACTGCATGCGTTGGCTGTTAGAACCCAAAGTCTGCAAACTCTTTTGTTTTTACACTTTCTTATCACCACCGACTCCTACATGATATCCTTCCTCTTTGGACAGGTAGATAACTCAAAATACTTTTTCAGGGACACAGGTTGGTACACAAACGAGTCTCTGAAGGAGAGAGGAGACAGCATCTATAACATGACAATACCAGATCCTGCACAAGTACAAATTAAGTCAATTGTAAAGGACACCAACCATTTTGAAAATGTTTCAGTTCCCTTAGTGATCGCCCATTGCAGCGCAGTCATTCCATTATAAATCGACAGAGAATCACAGAGGCCAGCTGATGGAAATACTGATGGACACTCACATCAAAACCTTATGTCAGACAGCTTTGTTTCTCCAGCTTTGTTACCTTGTAGCCTCCCGTCTTTGGAAATGCCATTAATGCCAAGCCACTGTGTGCAGCACTGTGTGTCAGAGCATGAGACACCACAAACCCGTGCAAGCCATTACCTGCTCGTCCACCCACGTGTCCTGTCTTATCATTTTATACTTGTGGACGGCACCGCGAGGGGAAGACCATGTGACATTTCAGAATACAGATTAATGAGCACAGGAGTGTCCGAAGATGTGAAGACACGCTACAGAGGTCAAGCATGTAGTGTGTGAAAATCAGAAGTTTCCACATGGTAAAGCGGATTCTGTGTGTGTGCGCGCGTGTGTGGTTACTTTTAATAGCCTCCAGAATTTATTTGCCATCTGCCAAGTGCTCAGTAGACATTGCCTCGTGATTAAATGTCAGGTCTTCTATTTGTTTTTGTTTTTTTTAGAACTACATGTCAGTGACTGACATACAGAATATTTAATCAGATAAGTCAAACTTGGTTTGAGCTTTACGGGAAATGTAAGCGCTTTGTAACACATATAAGATAATGATACTAATCACTGATTATTATAGAGTAGTCATTTTTCCTGATGTTTTTTTATTTCACTTTTAAAATAATTATGTGTAATTAAATGCAGAAGGAAGGTCATACCTCTGTGTAACAGTTATTAGACCATGGCTTCATGTTTTTAACGAAAATCAGATTATGGAAAAGCTGGTCATTTGTGACATTGCCTGCGTCTAACCGGCTAATTGTGGCCTAAATAGTGGTAAAAACCTGAGGCATTCAGATTGTGTTATTCCTCTCCAAACGGGTTTCCATAAATAGAGGTAAGCACTACATTTATAGCGCAAGAAAAATGGGCTCAAACTCCATCTCTCTCTCTCCAGTGTAGGTGGAATTGGAAAGCTTTCTTTGGGGGTACACACGAAGAGGAGAAAAGGCCCAATTGTGCTTGGGAGGCTGCTTCCTCTTCTAACTGCAATAAGACAGAAACTCTTATACTCTGTGGAGCATGATGAGAATAGACGGATGCAAGACAGGAACACTTTAATCTTTTCATCGCTCCCTCTTCCCTAACTCTTTCTGCCACAGTCGCATAGCTGAACAATGTCTTGGGGTATAGGAGTATGGGATTTGAAAACCTATATCTGCTCTGTGAGACAGAACTGGCTCCCGCTCTTCTTTTGTGTTTCACTGCAGTCATAAATTTTACATGTGGGATCGCGGGGAGCGCTGCTTACTGAGCGAGCCTCAGCAGGCTGTGTCTGGTGCCAAGAGAGGACAGCGCTATGGTGCTGATATTAAACAGCCCCCACAGTGGTTCTTGAGCTGCTCTGGGGGGGAGAGAAGACATTTTCTTTGGGAGGGGACTGGTTTGTGAAGAAGAGTGACCACGTGCAATCTGTTCAGAGCAGCGGCGCTGGAGGTGCAAAGTGGAGCCTTGGTATTCAAAGCAGCAGGCTTCAATGTATTGATCCATGAAGGGACAGGCTACACAGACAGAGTAGCACATGACTATAAATCCACAGCCAGAGAGCTATTAGATGGTAATAACGCTAGCCAGAAAAAAGGTGCATCTGTCTACATATAAAGAGCTTGTGTTTGTATTCGCAGCTTTAAACACAGGTGCGAACACAAGCGTGACCTGAAAGTGGAAGACTGAGCTGCCGCACGTGCGCACACGCTGACATGCTGAAGAGCCAGGGGATGAGGATGTCTCTTAAAAGGATGGACATTTCAAGCAAAAATGGGACTGGGAAAGTGTCCAACAAATATCCATATTCAATGCTCCAGCAAAACCCACATGACAGACTTTAAATTGCCTTTCTACATCGGACATCCTTTTGTAAAAGCTTGATTCTTTACTGCAAGAACACAAACAACAACAACAACACATGTCAGCACATGAGAGCTAGTGGGTGTAATGCTGGGTTTAAAGCATGTTGTGCTAAGAGGATGCATTCAAGAAACATTGTAATATCACTTCTGTTATATAAATATAAATATGGTAGAGATAATTATTTTAAATCACCAATTTGTGCTGCTGTAAGATGATTAAATATTGTGTTCTCTCTCTTTCTTTTTTTGCAAACCTTGTCAGGACCAGAAGTCCTCATGGTTATGGTTAAGGTCAGGGTTAATGCTTTGCTTAGGCTGCTCAACTGTCCTAATAAGAGTACTGTAGCTGTGCAAACCTGTGTGTGTGTGTGTGTATGTTTTAAAGATTCATGAAAAGAATGCCTTCTTCTTACTGCCGGTTCCAACTGACATCCCTCCCACACAATCTCTCTGTTAGCTACTATCTCACACACTGCCCATAATCAAAGCTCTTACACACATACAAACACACAAACACGCACACAAGCATGCGGCTCCTATCCACCTTTCAAAAGCAGAACAAAGACAAGAGATGAAGAGGTGAGCGAAGAAGGTCACAGCATTCTGTGTGATCCTGCCTTCAAAATCTTTGCTCCACATTCCTCCACCTTCCCACGGGATCATGGGAAATAAGTGACAGACCTTCCCTTTGCAATAGTTTACACACGATCGAAGAGGATGTCAACCCGTCGGCTGGTGAGGGGAGAGTTTGTCGATCTGCAGATGTGCCAGACAGAGCGTTTTAGTTTATGAGTGGGCATGAGAAACGCCACTTTTTTTTGGCCACAAATTACCTCCCGACTCCCCTCTCCTTCCACCCATGCCGAGCGTGGCTGGATTTATCACACCCAGGTAGCAGCTGACACCAAGGATTTACTCAGGAGAGCTCAGTTTCACTATGTGACTTGAACTGAAAAAGGCCTGAGTGTAAATGTGTGTGTGTGTGTGAGAGAGAGAGAGGGGGAGAGAGAGAGAACATAAAGAAGTAGAGGAAGTGGAAAGCAAATATGACTGTAGGTTCTAAGATACTATCCAAAGCCTAATGAAGAAATGTAGGTTTCGGCTTAACACCTCAAAAGCACAAGATATATGAAAACTGTAGTGTGGAACTTTCAAAGACATACAAATATGCATTACATTCAAACCATTGTCAAATGAGTTCACACAGTGCTGATTAAACCTATCAGCTCCACACAACCGAAACGTAGGAAGTGTTATGTCACAACAGACGGAAGGCAACAGCAACATTGAGCTAGTAAAGTGAGATGGCTGCAAACAGGTTGGAGTAAGACTTAAAAAAAACACAAAGCATCCACAAAAGGTTTCAGAAGCGAAAATCGACAACTCAAAAAAGCACATTTGTTCAGCAGTTTGACAAGATAAATGCCCCCACCCACCCCTGCACTGCTGCTGTGTACACACAAGCGCTCCCTCGGTCAGGTCTGATCAACAACAATCACCAAAGATTACACACTGCAGCTTTAAGTCGAACTATGTTGCCTGGAACTGACAGAACACTTAATAGTAGACATTAATCTGCCAATCTACATGCACCAAATAACTAGTGTGATGCAGTCCACCAAGCAATTTAAATCACTCACACACGTACACATGATATATATTTCTACCCAGTATACATAAAATTGCATTGGCCGGTCTTATTTCTTTTATAAACTCTTCATCTCCCACTGTCCTGCACTGCTAATTATGCTTGTTGCTGTTGATACCATGGAATATAATAATAAAAAACAGACTTAAGTCACCACCTCAAATGAACAAAGACTGTTCACACTGTTTGACTCATACATGGAGATGGGCAGGCCACATGTGGGTGGATGTATATATTTATTTGATTTTATGATGTTTTTTGCATCTTCATAATTGGTATGGCATTTTCTGACTGTAAGCTCAGTCCTCACATAAAAATATACAATATATTGTATAGAGAGAGAGTTTTTTTTGTATCGCAGGAGGAAAGGATTAGAAAGAACCCAAGTGCAGAGAGCAACAAAAACAAAATGGCTTCAAAGAAACACTTACTGAATATGGTTGAACACAGGAGGCAGTGGAATAAAACAATAATAATCCAAAAGTGAGATGCAGTCTGGTGCAGAACACAAGTACATGGAAGTAGGAGCAGATTATCCAGCAAAAACACTGTGGGAGCACAGACAGTGGAGGAAGCAGGATAACTGAGCACAAAACAATGGGAACAGGTGTGGATAATTAGGGGTGCAGGAAGTGAAGTGAGCAGAAATGAGACAGGAAACTATGAAGGCAAAGGAATTTGACTACACATTACAGCAGAAACTATTAGTACATAAAACACTACAGAATGTCTGAATAACAGAAAAGGAAAAAACAATTACTTATTTCACCTAAGTGAAATTTTTTACAAGCTAATTAATGCTTTTCTCAGAACAGTAGCGGAGCCTTGTAGCCTAAATGACAAATACTCCGCAACAGGTTAGGGGTAAAACAACCCCCCCCCCAGTGCAAATCAATACAATACAAATAATTAAAGGTATACAAGGGGAAATATACAAATACAGCAATACACGAACAACTGTACCCATCAAAATGAATCCTCACTGTCTTCAAACTCTCGTTTAAAAATATTGTGAGACTCGATTTCTTTTGATATTTCTTCCATCTCCTTTCAAACTGTTGCTTGAATGTGTGCCATGAGTGAAATTGCAATATTCATTTTGTTCTCAGTGTTATGGAGGCTTTGCAAAGTTAATAATGTTGGGGCTTCATTCTTTTCTTCTCATATTTATCCCTCACTGGGAAATATGAGGCGATTGGACATGACCGACTTATTAATAGCGTCAAAAACATTTGTCCACACTTTATAATCATTAGGTTATTTTGTCTAACTGTGCCTAAGTAAACACAATGACAGGTAGGTAGTTCTTTAAACATATGTTTAAAGGTAAGATGTAATATATTTGGCTTATTCTATTTTTAATTGAAAATCAACAAATCTAATCAAATACCTATTATTCCATAATATGAAAAATATCACTCTACGAATTGCACTGTAGCATCTAGACACGTGTCAAATCGCCCTCCAAGGGACAGAAATACTACTATAAGGCCAACTTGCCATGACCTGCTAAGCATTTTGTGCATCATGCCTGACATCACACAAACACCATGTAGCACCATGAGGACAGGTGATGACCCCCTCTGTTGTCTGTGCATGTGCTCTCCTCTCTTCTGTCAGCACACAGGCTCTGCTCCACTGCACTGTCAAGCACAGTGACCCTCTTTGTCTTCCCGATGAACCTCATGCTCTGCATTGCTTCGATAGACACACTGAACAGCTCCACTGCCTCTGTCTCACGCCCCATATTCTCACTGCATCCACAACACACTGACCTGTGTCCAGAAGTAATATCACTCCTAAAACAACGACGTGAAAAGTAAGAGCAGGAATTTATTTTTTCAAAACTGAGAATGAGACGAAACTGAAGCTGTGTTAACAGCACATTTCTGTTCATAGCTCATTAGGGCTTTACAAGTGTATATTATTATTTAACAAATTCTGTGCCATGTCTGAGGTGAGATCTTTCGGATTGTATTTTGGCTCTCAGGTCTGCTCTGTATGCATGCTGTTTTTGGAAGCAAACGGCTTGTACAACAAGACAAGAAAGTGGAATAAAAGATCAACGCATCATGAATCGTGTCTTTGAGTCATGTGTCAGACAGTCTGAACTTCAACTAGCCAAACACAAAGACGTGGCATACTTGAGAACAAAAAACACAACAGATATGTTTGCAACTACAGCGACTGATACAAGCTTTTGTTTTTCGCCTGTCCAGAGAAAAGCGAAGCCAGCGTTTTCAAACTGTAATGAAATCCGCGGCATTGTAGGTGCTCCGGAAATATTTGGGTTGTGTGGACGGCAGGTGATGCGGCCGTGATGTATTTAAAAATGAATGAACACGTGAGTTTGCTTTAGACTTTCTTCAACTTTTCCAACTCTCCTGAACGCAAAAACTTTCCAAAAATGTTCTTATTTGCCGCATATCAACACAAATTGAAAAAGTATATAAAAACAGCTGGATGGAAAATGCAGCTTTAGAGCCAGCTCATCCCCATCACATCGCTCCATCAGCCGTCCAACACCGCTCCAGCGTGAAGCCATGCAGCTATCCGAGTGAACATAATCAATTCCTCCTTCAATGGAGCACAATGCAGCCATTACAGCCGCTCACACTGCCATCCATCCTGCTGCTGTTCAGCACAGCAGCATCAGCATCAGCAGCATCAGCAGCAGCAGCAGCCGGCTGCTCCACACAGATGGGCCCCTGCTCTGCCATGAAATGAGCTCAGTTTGTGCGTTTGCATGCGACACTCACAGCAGAGGCAGGTGAAGGCAGTGACAGTGTGTGATATATTCTGGGTGACTACATGGGAGAGTCAACATGAGACAAAGTAGTGTGGATTTGCATGGTGGTCTGTCACACTGGAGGTCGCTCTGCCGTCTGCCGGTGCCGTAATACCACTAAAAGGACGACAAAGACATTATCGATGCTCCTGCCAGTTGTGGTGGTTTCCTGTTTGTCTTAATGCATTCAGGGAAGTTGCAGAAATCACGGCTTGTTTTGTTCCCAGTAGAAGAAATTGCCTTCAAGCTGCGTTTACAGCAGCTTTCAAATTTCCTGGGCTCAATAATTTATCATCATGGTTTCTGCTTTTGTTCAGACTTCCCTTTTATCTTATTTGATTATGGCCAAATGGAATTTTTTTTTTGGTCAAATCAGAGACTACACACAGAAACACATGCTATTTTAGGCTCGCTGACTGAAGACAATGCTTGTATATAATGTCGGCTGCATGGACATTCATGAACAACTCTCATGTACTCAAAGAGTAAAAAAACAGACAGACATCTACGGTAAACATAATTACTTCATTGAAATAATATATGTATAAATATATATATATAATATAAAATTAAAACTTAAAATAAAGCACTCAAACTGATTAATCAGTGATAAATGGAGATTTATACAACAGTTGAATAAAGCTGAATAAAGATCATAGTCAATGAAAAGTGCATTACACAGCATATACCACATGCTGTAGCTAAATCAATGGTTTTGTTAGTGTAATTTAACTTCAACAACTCCTCGAGTGGCGACTGCAGAGTGTTGTGAAGTTACATCTCTGCCCAGAAACAGATACATATAATTACAGCAGAGAAATGCAGGGGCAAATAGCAGGGAAGCTGACATGTCGATGTTTCCTCTGAGCAGCTGCTGTCAGAGAGCAGGAAAACAAGGCGAGGGATAAATACGGACAGTGGAAATACATGATACATTTTTTGGGGGCGTTTGTGGCGAGAAAATGTCTTACAAAAGCAAAAAAATCATGCAGACACATTTAGACACCTTTAGATTAGAAATGAAAAGTTGTGTTCTCTTTAATACAGCAGAAAATCCAGCCAAAACATATATTAGACACAAATGGAGCACGTCTCCTCTAGCATATAAACCGAAAGTGTTTATTGTCAGTATTTTTCAAATGAACAAATTAAATGTCCATACAAATTAAATGTAAGTTGATGCTCTGCTAACTAGCTGTAGCAGAGTAGCCGTTTGTAACCAAGCTGCTATTTACAGACACATTTGCAACTTCTAATATCGATCATATTTCAAATTAGCACAACAATTGTGAAAATGTGCATACATAAATTGATCATTTGCATTTTCAAATATAAACAAAGAAATCAGCTATTTGGATTAGTGTGCTAAGAATATGGAACAAGTTAACTAAATTACTAAAGTAGTCACCTTTTCAGGTTTGTTTGTTGTACAGTGCTTTTCCATTATACAGTTCTAGCACGACCTGAAAACATGCGTTCATCTCCAACATCTTAATATTTAACAGGATACTAAATACGGATGTATTTAGCGACAGCACTGTCGAGAGCTGGCGGTCATGCAGGAAGTATTGAACTAATCTTCCTGCAGTTACTGATTATAATGATTCCGTACACCGAAAACAACTGCTCTGCTTGTCACTAGTTTAGTGCTGTGACAAGCCCACCCACTTTGAGGAGGTACTATGAAGTAATGGACCTGATACCGAGCCGTGCTGTGTCGTGCTAGAACCGTGTAGTGGAAAAGCCCCGATAGCACGTAGTGGCTACTACAGTAGCATGTGAAGCTAATCTGTATTAAATTCAAGATTAAGCCCCCGTCTGTAGGATTTATTGGGTGACATATGACTGAAATTGAATAAGTTTGTGATAACGGTTTGAGAGCTACCTAAAAACGCTGCTGATGTCGCGCCACTTCCACAGAGTCCGCCATTTTGGAACAATATATATGTACAATAGCAAAGAAACAGTGACTCTAAGCTTTTTGTGTTTTTATGGTACTCTAATCCAGATTTGGTTGGGGAGTGTGAGGAAATATGGAATGAGATTTGTGTCAATATTTTCACACTTTTGAAGAAGCAAATAACACTTTATGAATTGAGCAACCAAAAATGAATTAAAAAAAAATCAAAATTCACAAAGTGCAAATAAAAAGCGGATTTAATCATTCAAAAATACTACTATTGAAAATACTTTTTGTTTGCAATGATTGGAATTTTGTTTGCTCCAAAAAGCGTTGTTTGAAAATATTAAAACAAAACTAATTTCATAAGGCAAAGGGTATTTAGTTGGTTGTAAATATGGAAGTTCAACTCAAGATGCAACAAAACATACACACTACTTCTTAAAAGTGATGTACAATCTAAATCTGAACTTCTGCTAGTTTCAAGAACCGCTGTATAAATAGTGTAAGCGTCAGGCCCCAAAACACAGATTTGTGTCAAACATACTTAAATCAGGTTAGAATGTCACTGTTAAAACTCTTACACTGCCCTTACACTATCTTCGGCTTCACCACAACATTAAAAATGTAAGAACTCTTTACACTGTTGCAAAAGGCTTTGTTATATATAATACAGCAGATGCCGAGGCTACCGTTTCATGCAACACATACAACACACGCTTTAAAGCGTTTCTGTTAACACAGAAGTCATTACAGGGGCTTACACCATCATTTATCTGTCCCCATTGTTCCCTCCGTGTCCTCGCGTGCCCTCAGATCTGCCGGTTACCTGACTGACACAAGAGAAAGCAGCAGGCAGCAGCATGTTTTCCAGCTGAGCTCTCCATCTGAGGAATTGACTCTCCCTTGTGTGATTAGGGAAGCAAATTCTTTGGAAGCCTTAAAATCCAAACTTATGATTTATCTGTTTTTCTACAGTTTCCTCTCCAGCCTCAGGCTGGGAGCCCAGTTAGACTTGCCCCCTGGATGCTGCATCCCCCAATGTTCTCAGTCTGCAGTCTGAATGTGTGTGCACATGTGACTGCGTGTATATGTATTCAGTTCAGCTTTGTTTTTGTTTGTGAAAAAAAGTCCATCTCTATACATTTAAGGTTTTGTTCACTTACTGTACACACTTGGGTGGAATGATTGAGATATTAGAAGATTTGCATTTATTCATTTTTTTCTGTCACAATGGGGATGTTTTAGGGCTGCAACTAGGCATCAATTACTAAATTGATCAGAGTCTTGTATGTAATTTTTTTTGCTGTCTTTGCTTGTCTTTGACAGTAAACTGAATATAGTTCATTTGTAGCCTGAACAGGATTCAGTACTTGAGGATGTCGTCCGAATACGGATCAACATTTTCAGCCATTATGGACCAAAGAACAAACTCAGGAAAAATAATTGACTGGTTAACTGGTAATGAAAATAATTAACTGGACCGTGTAAAGAACTGCAAAGAAACAAAACCTCCTGTTTTGAAATCGCGAGATTCGTTTGACTGTGTTGTGTTCACTTGCAGCAGGTTGAGTGTTTTTTAACCATTGACAAAGACATTCCCAAATGTTAACCAAGTGCAACAAGTTAATCATAAAAACAAAATCAATTACTTCTGCTCTAGCTGCCAGGAGGAGTGCACACTGTTATTGTCATCACATATTTTTGGGGTAAAAATACATTTGGCACAAATATTTGAAGAGTTAATTAAAACTGCTGTTTTCATTGAAGTGATTAAAAACTATGATCGAGGTGTCATACAAAAAAAACCCCTGTTATTATATATATCAACAAATAGTACTTCAAAGTCAAAATAAGCTATAAAGATGCCACTTTAACTCGAGGTTAAGGCCTTTTTATTAGTGACAGACAAGCGGTAACACATCATGGAGCAGTGATACTGTTGCTATGGTTACATGCAGTTTTATATACACTATCTCTTTCTTTAAGGCATACTGCTATGTGATTGTGAGACGGTGTATTTCCTATTAATGCTGCACAATATTAGGGAATGTTTACATCTTTTGTGATATGTACGGCCCTGTTAACATACGTTCTCAATAATCCGATTATATGTGGCCAGAATTCAGTATGACTGTTATGCTATAATGCTACACTCCTTTGCTGCGCATCTTCCCTCTTTCATGTTTCACTGTCCGGTCCAATAAAAGCAAAAAAAAGCCCCCCAAATAAGCATGCATCTCCTGTGACCACAAACAATCAGACTTAGCTTCCGCTGCACTTCATTCGAATGCACACTGACGTCCTGACTATGTGCAAGAACTAAATTATGTTCTTCACAATCCTGACTGATGTTAACATGCTTGTGTGTGCAATATCGATCGAGAAAGAGAAGAAAGAGGAGAATCAAAGCTCTACTCACATTGCTGTAACATCAGAACACATTTTAACTGTTGGAAAATAAAGAAATCAAAAGATGAGTGTATTCCCGCATTTGAAAATGTTTTGCAGCAGCAGAGTGTGTTAGAGGCTACAAATAAATCAATGTGGGCACCGATTAGTGTAAAAAAACAAACTGCTGCAGATCAGAAGACTTCAGATAATGATCAGGTGAATAATGATGATGAGGACAGGTGAATAAATAATGAGGACAGGTGAATGAATGATAAGGACAGGTGAATTGGCGTTAATTAAGGTCCCTGAGTGAGTGAGAAAGTCAAAACATTTGTGACCTTTGACCCATGTTGACTGAATTTAATTTGTAAAGGTTTGCCTATAATTAAAAACAATCGAAAAAATGTGAGATTTGTGGGGTTTTTGCAACTTTGTTAAAGAGTAACTAAGTAACTTTTACTCTTACATTTTAAAGAAGGTAATTTTTTGACCAGTACTTCTATTGACCAGTACCCAATAAATGTTTTTTTATCAAAATAGTTTACTTGAGTAATATGTCCGTGCTCTTTCCACCTCTGAAAACAGACAGGAATCACATAGTGATACAATGACTATGGGCCATAAGGAATGACTGAATTTAATGCCTTTTTAAAGGGAACTTCCCTCTCATTCTGTGAAATAAATTTGGTTAAAGAAATGAAGAAAGCGGAGTTAAGCAGAGTCAATGCAGTCAGAGCTCCTGAACGATCTTCCTATTATGCTTTTTCACCCCACTGCTCGCTCTTTCATGACAATTCAACTTGAAAGAATGTAAACGGGGAGGTAGGTGACATTTTTGATAAAATACAACACAGTAACTTTCAGTTCAGCGCTCCAGGCTGCTGCCATTGTGTCTTTGATTTCTTGGATTTTGAAGGCCTGATATAGTAACCAGCAGGCTTTTGAAGGGGAGCAAGAGAGGGTGTCAGCAAAAATACATCCTCCTTGTTGACCTGTCACTTCATAGACTTCAAAATTTGTTTGACTTGTTTTCAAGAAAAATCCTGGAAGCAATATTTCCTGCAATTGTGGGCGGGATCATCGTAACATGATGTCTACAGATTATTTCTGGGGCCAGCAAAAAACAATGAAATTATGAATTTAATCGCAACACTGCAGTTCCAAGCATTACCTACTGACACAACATATAAATACATCATTATCATTATTATTATTCCATTTTTGCCCTCTACTTGTCCTAAAATACACATGTACAGACAAACATTTTGGACCTTGGTTTCTCTAAAACTCATCATTCTCCTGCCCACGAGCAGGGAGAGGAACTCTCTGAATTCAGAGGTTTTTTTCATTTCTTTTCTAATATATAAGTGCACGCCGCACAGCCCCATGTGGGAGGTGTACATGGATGAACCCCCTCCCATGTTGTGAAGCTCTTATGATTGAGCTTTTTTAAAGCACTTTAAAATTTAATCATTCACTGCACTGAACATTCTTGAAATGATTGTTTCATGCTGCACTACCATATTCTATGCCCTAATTAAGCCTAGGTTTTAATGCTTCTTCTCTCTCTCTCTTTTTTTCTGTACTCCATTTTATTTTATTTTTAAATATAATTGAGATTTGTTCAAATGGTGCACATTGAGTATGAAATGCACTGCGCAAATAAAGCTGCATTGCTTGTGCTGGTTCCCAGTTTGACAGTCCTGCCATTAATTCCTCCAAGCCCTCGCATGCTAAAGGTAAGTATTAAAGATAAGTGGCTCAGCTTGATTACTATTTAATAACTAGGAGGTGCCATAATTAAATTTCCATCAATCACGCTACTCTGCGTCGAACAAATGTCGGAATCATTTGAACCATTATGCAAATGAATAAGTAATATTCTCTGGTTAAATTGGGCCATTAACCAGTGGAACATGGTGTATTTGGCTGAGCTCGGTCATGCTCAGTTGTGCATCTGCACGCATGTTTAATAAAACACGCCAATGGGTGAACATTTGTGTCATGTATTCATATATTCCATTGTGGTTTTTTTTAAACTTCAGGAACAGGTGTGTCATTTAGAATGAGCACGTCAAACAACGTGAAAGAAAAGACATGTAGGTGAAATAACTATCTATTCTATTCTATCTAAGTCTATCTGCTTTGTGTGGTCTGATTGTTACGCTAATGATATAACTCTTTATGAGACACATTTATATCAGAGTTCTCATACTCGTGTGGCCTGCCATTTCACCCTCTTATGACCGTCATGATAATCAGGCCGTCTGGATTTATTTTGGCTGTAGAATTGTCAAATAAATGTTCAATGAGTGAGTGCTTCTTCCGCTTTTTCCAAGATAACTTTCACTTATTTGAAATCTGGCCGTTTCGGAATTCGGTACTAAGAAGCTGGACGGTCGTTCCGTGGATGTCCTGAGGGCTACCGTAATGACGTAAGTAAAAGGGTGCAAAGCTCTACTTCTCTGCTTTCCGGTATCCATCCATCCATCTTTTACCGCTTTATCCTTCAAATGAGGACCATGAGGGGTGCTGTGCCAATCTTAGCTGACATAGGACGAAAGGCGGGGTCACACCCTGGTCCACAGATCACCAGTCGATAGTTTTTGAATTTTAGAGATATCACAACCGGTCTAGGAGTTACGGTAATGAGAAGTACGCATGCCAAATCCTTTTGTGGACTATATATCATTCCATAATCAAAACAGACACTTTTATTTTGAAATTCAGTTGTGCTCAGTGGCGACCAGGGCATTTGAGTTTGAGACCCCTGATTTATATGATGCAACTGAGCAGTTGTGGGTATACTAAAAGACAAAAAGAGTCTTGTCCTTTTTACTGTACACCAGTAGGTTTTAAAGAGTTTTTTTTTGCCAGAGCAACTGGGCCTATGAAAACAAACAACTTCTCTTTGTCCATCTCTCAAAAAACAAATCTTTAGCACAAGGACCACATGAGGGACTTAATTAACATTATTTAACATTATAAAACATATTGGATACGAAGAAATGCAAATCAATTTTAGACTGTTGTATCAAGTGCATTATATACACAGTAAACCTCTGACAATTAAACTTTGCACACACACATAACTATAAAATATAAGAGGGTGGACGAATCCAGCGAGCAGATAAATGATCAAACTCATGGAGCTGGAACAAGCCCAAATACGTAACTACACTCTAGCAACCTGCAACGACCAAAATTTGTAAGAGACTTTACAGAAAAATAAGACCAAAGTCACTTATTATAATAATCGGACATGGCATCTCTGATGAAGACATTGGGCCTTTATGATTTAAAATGCATGTTTTTACTTTTTTTATTCATAAAGTATTCAGTCTTATTGTGTTTGCTTTTCCTATTTCTCTGTGTTTATATATGATTTAAATAAATGAATAATACGAAAAGAATAAAGCAGGGGGAAAAAAAAAGCTGCAGCTGAGAAACACCTACAGTCATTACAGCTGGAAAGTTAAAATACAGTTATTAGAGCGGTGGAACTTCTCACGTTGCTGACTGAGGCTTCAGATACATTAAAGAAGGAAGAGTGGCGGAGAGGGAAAACAGGGCACGAAAATATCAATATGAGATATGAACGATGGTGGGTGCTCCCTCCCCGTAAAATGCTGGTGGCGGGAGCCACTCAATATTCATCGATTAGAGATGCTGCAACGGTGGGAGAGAGAGAGCTTGACGCTCAGTGAGAACGCGTCTCGTCTTGCTCCCTTTTTGTTTTTCTAACCCTGTGAATTAATTCTTTTGTCTACAAGGCAATTTATTTCACAGATAAAACAGCCTGTGGGTAATCCACGACCCCGCGACGCCTTTTGCTGTTGTTTTTGTTTGGATTTTTGTCTCTTACTTACGCGCTGGGTGTAAATTAAGGTGAACGTGCCGTCAGCCTGACCCTGATTGGTTCCATTCATCTTCTGTGGGTGAGATAAAAAAAAAAATGGAGGCGTTGAAAGACAAATTGGTGTGGATGATAATTGAGCTGGTTCAGGTGAAGGTGCAGCTACATCGGCGCCACCCCCTTCCCCTGTTATTGAGTATGTTTACATAACGCTGGGGATGAAATTGAACTGTTGTGCTAGTCTGACTAAAACCAGACTTTTAAAATACAAATGTCTCTACCTCTCCCCCATCTCTCCTCGCTCACATATTCCTTTCACCCCAACCGGTCGAGGCAGATGCTGCACATCTTTGAGTCTGGTTCTGTCAGAGATTTCTTCCTGTTAAAAGGGAGTTTTTGGGGGAGTGAATTGTTGGGTTTCTCTTTTCTCTATAGCAGGGGTGTCAAACGTACAGCCCGGGGGGCCAGAACCGGCCCACCAGAGGGTCCAATACGGCCCACAGGATGAATTTGTTAAAATGTCACATTACGATTACAATATTTTTTCACTTCCAGATACCTGTGACTTAATGTTTGTGCCTTTATAGATCCAGTGTGATGTATAAATTGTAATTTTAGGCATGATATTGTTAAAATTCCACCTATATTTCTAAAGAAATATTTTGTTAAAAAAAAAATACTTTGGAGTTCTTGTTGTTCATAGGTTATTATGCTATTATTTTACCCACTAGAGATCAAAATGTGCTGTATGTGGCCCCTGAACAAAAATGACAACCCTGGCTCTATAGTATTGTAAAGGTGTCGGCCTCATTATGTTCAGTGCCTTGAGATAATGTGGCGCTATACAAATAAAATTGAATTGAGCTGAACATGTTAGTCCACCTGAAATTGTAATAAAATTAGATTTCTCAAAGTTGGACTTACACACCCAGAAAATGAGGTTGGAATCAAATTACTTTTGCATATATATGTTCATCTGAATGAAAACTGTGCTCTGTGCATGTTCCACACTCTCGCCCCCAGGATCTGGAAGCAATAGAAGAAGGAAAGGATCTTTATACAACTGGAACCGCACAACGAAATTTCAAGGTCAGATGGAGGGTTGATCAAAGCCGCTGTGACTGAGCACGCCGCCACAGACCAACCTGACTGAATGTGTCTAACATGGAAACCCACGCAGACATGGGGAGAACGGGGTATTGAACACAGCACCTTCTTGCTGTGAGGCAACAGTGCTGACCCACTACTAACCACTGTCAGACAGAAGAATGAAATGACAGAAGCAAGAAAAAAAAACGTGGCTGCTCGTTTTTTAGGACTAACAAGGAGACTGAATTTATGCTGTGCCATTTTAAAGAATTGAATATTTTGAAGTTAATGGATTGTAGAAAGACACAGGAAGGTGCTTGACATCATACCAACTGGCTGCCAGCTCAAGTTGTTTTGGTCTGTGATGTGACAGCTCAACCAGAAAACACCTAATACTAACAAGCTGAAAGGGGGAACGGACTCATAGAGGAGTCGCAGCTGCAGCTAAACTTAACTGTGCGTGGAAATGCACTGATTGCTTGGTTCTCTACTGTCTCTTAAAGGGCCTCTTCAGCCCTTTCAAATGATAATATAAAGCTGCCTTATTCAAACCACTTTCACATCTAAAATGTACATTGCACAGAGGAGCTCACAGCGAGGGTGGAGGAGAAGCAGGGCATGCGCTGCCCAGCAGGAAGCCGCCACAAAAGAGATCGAATTTAACTTTGTCTTTTCTTTGATTATCGCTGGATGTCAGCTCTCACTCTATGGCCGCCAACTACTGTATATGCTCCTTAGCTGCTCTGCTTCCTCAACACACATGAACATGAAACACAAGCACACGCTAGAAGACAAAGAAGAGCACACAGTGAGTGCATGGGGAAAAAAACGTGCACACACACACACTGTCTGTCTTTCACATGACACTTTTCCTTCTGTCTGATCAGCTGCTGCGTTTCAAAGTAAAGAATCTTAGCTTTCACATGAAAGCAAAGGAACTTTCACACCTTCCACCTGCTTCTTTCCTCTCCACTGCTCACTCGCTCTGCATCCTCTCTCCTGATTGCCTCTCGAGCCATCTGCTAGATTAATTGATCAAAAAGGCCCAAAATGTTTTTTTCCAACACTTTGTGTGATTTAATTTGGGACAACCAGAGCCTTCATATATTTCAACCATCACCCAGCTTTCTGCGCCCCTCTGCCACCATTTTTTATGCACTCTTCTGTCCAAGTTCCCCTTATCCACTCTTGTTCTGCCTCTTTCATTGTCCTCTTACAGACCTTACTTTTGGCAGAAACAAGAGAGGAGACATCTGCCATTGTTTTTGTGCGAGACTTATGGTTTGGCATTTACGGTCAGTGGATAGGTAGCAACAACTTTTCAACAGTTTGATTAACGGTCACAAACAAGACGGGAAATATGGATGTGAAATCATACAAGCATGTAGACAAGACGACCCGCTGAAGATCAAACTGAGCATCAGAATGGGGAGAAGGAGGGATGGGTCATTACCACTTTCCGTGAAAGACATCACAGCCTTACATTTCTACTGATACCTCTATCAGTCTGTCTGATGCAGACATTGTTACTTTGATTACAGCCTAGCTATAACCAGCCACTTCAAAATCATTATACTTCAGCAGCCCACTCAAATGCAGGTCACATAATGATGGTGTTGCAGGTCTAGTGAAGCATTGATGTGATATTTAAGGCTTATGGATCAGAATGAATTTAACTTTCCCAATTCCCAGTATCGGAAAATTCCCGATACCGAGTAATGTATCGGCTCACTGTTGAGGTGAACACGGCACTGTTTCAGGAAATATCTGGAACAAAATGACTTGACGGTAGCTCGGTGGCAGAACCAGTCCAAAACCTTCAACTTGAAAGTTGTGGGTGTGATTCCCGGCTCCGCTCTCTCCCTGTAAGTGGCGTGGCAATGCTACACCGATAACGAGGACGAAGACGTGATACACATTACAGATACATATATCTCATGAACTGCTAATCAACAGAGACTATGCTCACAACTGTCTCCAGTGCTTACAGAAAACGGTCAGAAAAAAGAGGAAATGCCAGAGGTAAGAGCAGCTCTGGCAGACTGGTTTTAGATGATAGAAAGGCAGCAATAACTTTCGTGTTCCAAAATAAATGTGTGTATTTTTGTACTGTAAACGTACAGTTTGCCATTACATATTAGACATTTAGCTGATGCTCTCAGACCAAATTGGCTGTTCTGTGGGGTCAAATGTGGGACAGCGCTTCAGCTCACAACACAGTCTCCCTGCTATAACTCAATGTATGACCTCAGGTTATCTTGCGAAGCATGACTTGTTTGAGTGCGAGATAAACTCTCACACCGAATTTGGCTTTGATATCCAAGAATGTGTGTGTTCACCCTCTTTTCAAATATAGGGAACTTGCCAATCACTCCAGCTCTTTTTTCACCACTGCCCTACATACAGCAGTATTAGAGTGTTCACACAAGCTTTGACAAGAGACCAGGCAGAAAAAGGGGATAGATGAACCACTGCGTTGGTTTTAGCGTTTTCTCTTTTTACTGCATTTATTCAGATGTGAAGTGGATATTAACAAACCCTGATATTAATATAATAATATTTATTAGCCAAAATTGAATACACTACAAATTTGTAATTAGTGTTTGTTTCCATAGCCTTAGAATAAGGAGGAGGAGTCTCAACTTTAGATGTCACAAATTCCTACACACTGGACTTTTCAGAGAAACACTACTGGTCCGTCACAGTCAGGAGCCACCGTAACATCTGGCTTTGGTAAACCTGTTAATAATTGGCTCTGGATGTGAAACTGCTTAACACAATGAGACTACAGTGACTTGGCTTCATTTTAAAGGTCAAACAGTCACCCACCGTGTATTCGCTAATCTTTTTTTCCCGTGCAACATATTGTGCTTCCGAAATACTTTATCATCTCAAGTCGCCTGAACTTTACCCATCGCCTCGTGAAACTAATTTCGTTTGGTTTGTGGAGTCATATGGATTGATAGGAATGTGAACGGTCCCAACAATACAAGACCAAGACGGTCCTGGCTATTTGGTAGCAGAATTTGTCTCTGACACCTTGTCTGTTCTACTTCTCAACTTTCTGGAAAACTTGCTCGCAGTCTGACATCATGGCATATGCAAATTTGTATTTATTCTGGTGGTTGCTTTCAAGTCTCCCCAATAAAATGTGCCACCTTCCTGTCAGAACAAAAGCAAAGACACGGCACGCATCAAAGTAAACAAAAATGTGCGCTGTCAGTACGGACTGTCAATTTGCGAGTGACAATCGACGCTCGTTTTTTTTTTTTCCAAACTGATTTGTTCACACGATTGCAAAGGTGTGCTCCGTCGAGCAGCAGTGGCTGAAGAGAGAGGAAGAGAGAAAACACGGCCTGTACGTGAAGATGCCAACCTAGTTTGACTGTGACGAGGAAATATAAGAATGAGCGGAGACGGGGAAGAAAAATGAAATAAGAGTGCAGGTTTCTGACTGATACACGTGTCACTACTGTAGAGCTAATGCATGTGCACGGCATAGAAAGAGAAACAAATGAGCAATGTGCCAAACAAGGACGATGGCAACTTTTAGACATCAATAAGAAGTCAGCATTTGTGTGTTTTCCATGTGCATGAAAATAAGGAGAAACAGACAGAGAGAGGCAGGGAAAATGCAATCAGTGTGTGTGTGTATGAGGTTTCTCCAGAGTGAGGATTTAGGTCACTTAAAGAATACGGCTGAATCAGCAACACTGCCACCACCGCTGAACTTAATCTACTGAAAAGTCCTGCAGGCGGATACTGAGTGAGGAAGGGAGGAAGGGAGGAAGTGAGCAAAAAAGTTGAGGGTGTCAAATAGGAGGTGAAGGGAAAGAGGAAGCAAAGGGGAGGGTGAGAGAGGAGAAGGTGAAAACAGAGGATGGAGGAAAGGAGATAAAGCAATAGATACTGACAAGACAGAGGGAGAAGAAGAAGGGGAGGGATGGGCAGAGATGGAGGAGGCGAAGAGCGGTGGGTGAGAGACTTATCAGAGGAGACGGCGGGAGCAGGAGGGGAGATGTTAAGAGGGGAGAGAGCATCAGAAAGAGATAGAGGGAGGAGCGGAGAGAGGAGCAGCTGCTTATTTCTTTATCGTCTGACGTTAACTCCATTTCTGTCTTATGTTTCCACATCCGGACTTTCATTTGTGCTTGAAAACACACACACACACTCACACACACACACACACACACACAGGGAAGTAATAATTGTGATTTGAATCCTGCAAGCCGTGTTTCCACTGCGTGGAAAGGTTTGGTTTGGCACCTATTTTTTTAAGTACCCATCAACACCCAGTGTTGACAGTTTGACTGGCCCCATGTCAGTCTTTGAAATCAGATACCAGCAGTCAATCACACTGCTGTCCACTCATATGTGCCATACTATAGCATCCATGTTGCTCTAAATGGGAACACTATTCGCAAAATGTCCTAATGCACAACTCAATAACTTGACTAACTCCTCAGGAAAATGTTTACAGATAAATCGGTAAACTTATTTTTCCAGTCAAAAAAAAGAATATAAAATACAACCATCGGAATAACCCCCAGGGGCAATTCAGTACACTGATTTTGGGTTGGTCTCATCCAGGCAAACCACAAGACTACGTCCGCTAGTTATATACGGTCGATGGTTTAGAGCAGCAGCTACGAGATGCATTTAAGGAACTAACTAAATACCCATCTTGGTGTGATCAAAGAACATTGTCAATTCCCCCACTTGTGCAAACACACATGCAGTTCTCTAAACAAATGCTTACTGCCGCCGCCAATGTACTCTAGCGATCTTTAAAAGACTGTTGTTGATAGCAAGTCACAAGATGGGATGAAGGAAATCTCAATATTACATGCAACATGAATTAAGACAATATTTGTCTTGAAGAATCTCGGTGGACAACGAGAGATCTTTCACTTTCATTTGGCAGCGCTGACACCGACGTGCAGTAATTACCACTGCAGAAATTGAGATGTCAAGTGTAAACGCAGGGACATATAAATTCTACAGGGTGCAATGTAACTGATGGCATTTACTGACCTTTTATTCACAATCACAAAGGACTGCCACAAACTCAGTTAGTTGCCATTTATGTGTAGTCATCCCCTCCTATATTGGCAGTTTTTCATTGGTTAATCTACTATTTTAGCTGGATTATGTCGTAAGAAAGACAGAAATCTCACTTTTCTTATAGCTATTTTGCACTGAAACCCCCCCATGTTACATTAAATCTAATTAAAATATCAGCTTGCACGTTGACATTTACTCTTTGGCTTGTTTTAATTTCAGCAAATAAAGCAAACCACAACTAGAATGGTACGGTAGGAGGGCACACACAACCAGCAACTCATTTCCTTCACCTACCCTGCATTACTTGAAATTCATGGGCATCAACACCAACAATTTTATACAGATTTCATTTCATTATCCTCTTTTAAATCGCCCTCAGGACACATGTTTACAACTGCACTTTTACAGGATTGAGTGTCTGAATTTTACCATTTAAAACAGCTTATAATGTTTTTAAACATGATTTTTGATTTTCATTTTTACTGTTTTATTCATGTCCTCGTTCATGCTCTGATTACTATCTATTTGTTCACGTTTTCATTTGAGTATGTGCTCAATAAAGCACTTTGTTTTTATTTACAGAGACATACATGCAGAATACGTTGAATTTTAAATCAGATTTGCACCACAGGTCTAACAAACACCTCGAAGTGCACAGAATTTATCAGAAGAAGAAGAAAAATCTACAGACATGGGTTGAAACGTTTTTACCTCCTCCAACAAGGATGGAGGAACAAAACAAGACAATGTTGTGCTGCAATCACTCCTTAAAAACAAACTTCAAAAACAAGCATTCTGTTGTGTTTTCAACAATTTACATTGACATGTTGCCATTTAACACCCAGCTCAAGATCCAAAATCCCCCCCGTCACTGTGCATTCAGTTCTGTCACCACACCACTAGATGGCAGACATGCTATGTACTGCTGCCGGGTGCTCCTCTCCCTCGGCTGAGCCTAATGGCATGTGGCGGCTGGTACCTGTGAGTAATGCTGTAGGAAAATGTGTTCCATAACCTATTGTTCTTATTAGAAAAGAGGAGGAAGAGAGGAGAGGGACACAAACAAAAACAAACTACAGAGAGGAAGTGGTGAGGGAGGGAGGGACGTGTGTGGGGGGAGACAAGTGACACCATAGGAGAACGCCATGGGTGAAACTTGAGCGAGGAGAATGGGGAGGTTGACAGGGAAACACGGAGGCAGAGAAGGGTTCACTGATGGAGCTGGGTGTATTTAACACATGCACGCACACACACACACACACATCAACACAAGTAGAACACACGCCAAGTGAGGAGATCCACTTTACATCCACTTAAATGCAGAAAATGTGTCCTTTAACGCGTGTGTGTTTGCAGCACAGGTAAAACTGATTAGTAAAGTCATTTTCCATTGTGCTACATGCAACTGCATCATCCACTACTTCCCATCTTAAAGGTGCATTATGCAAGCGATGTATTGCATTAGGGCCATGAAATGACCATGATTTGTCATTAGGGATGAAGGCAGCGTGTTAAACTGAGACACTGGCTTCAGTGATAACACTGGTGCAACCAGAATATTTACAATTAAATATCGTTTTCGAGGCCCGCAAACTCTGTTTTTGTTTTGAGTCTTTGATTTGGTCTGTTGCACCACCCACTGCCTCCAACCCAATAACACAGCTCGTAGCACTTTGACACCTGGTTTTCCAGAAGAGTTACTGTGTGTTCAGATGAAAAAAAAGAGGAGGACGAGGAAGAGGAGGGATTTCTTTTCACCACCAACCACCGACTGTGTTGTGGAGCTCCAGGTGAACGCAAACTACAACTGTAATTTTCCAATCTCAATGAAACAACGTCATGACGTTATGACCTGTTCCCCCGACAATGCAGCTTTAGCTTTGCATTAATGTTCGACCACATATAAACAAACAAAATATGACATTTCTTTACATTGTTAGCAACTTATTTTCAGGTAAGGCCTACAGTTCTGTTTATCATGATATTTATATATGGTCCCCGAAGCCGAACAAAGTCTTTCCACTTGCCCTTTGCAATGTAAGTTGCTCTTTCCAGTGCGATGCTATCAGAAAGTTCTTTTATCCACATTCTCAATGATGGAGCCTCCATACTCTTCCAACATAGTGCAATAGCTCTCCTGGCTAGAAGAAGTCCAAGGTCCAGAAGTTAAGTCTTTTTTCGAGGTTTGCACAAAGTCTTTTGGATATATTCCAAGCGCACAGAGTTTTGCACTTAAAGGGATTTTGCATTAAACATCTCTGACAGACATTTTTTAACATCCTTCCAGAAGCCTCGACTCTTTGGATATTCCCATAGACAAACATCTGGAATGTTAGCAGACATATGCTGGAGCTTTACAGGAGTTAAGTGCATTCTCATGAACCATGTATATTGAAGTAACTTCAACCTTGTATTTATTGTCTGTTTTTGCTCTTTCAAACAAGCATCTTTCCACTCTATCACGTCACGTCCCTTCCCTTCTAAATTCCCTTCTAAGTGTTATTCCCTCGAGCTTGGACAAGGGTGGTATAAATATGGGACGCGCGATTAGTCAAACGCAGTTAGCTGTAGCTATGAGTTGTAAACGCCAAATGTTACAAAACCTAAAAAGGTTCTGTCGCTGCCGCTCTCAAAAATGCATTTGGAGAATGTTTGCATCAAGGGCCAAAACACACTCTCTCTCATACAATATTGTAATATTGAAAAATCCACCTGTTGTCAACGCACAAAATGTACATCTAGAAACATTTAAATGTTGTGTATGTACAGTTATGCGTGTGGCTGAACACAGCAGGTGTAAATGTAGCGTTTGTTAAAAATCTGGCAACCACAAGAGCCCCAAGGCCCCCCCACAAAAGAAAAAAACAGTAATTCAGCAATTAGCCAGAGCTAATGGCGATATATTTCACAAAAATTAAAGAAAGAGTGCTTTAAAAAGTGCAAGTGTCCACTTGGGGATAGCCCGCAGAAGCAAATAAAGCAGGATTTGCAGTAATTAGATTCCTGCTGGTGAATCCTTCCCCTCTCACAGTATTATACTGAGGCACACAGGAAGCAACGGGATCAATCAGCGTGAAGGCTGCATCTAAAAATCTCTGGCTACCGTCTCACAGACAGCAGGAGCGAGTGGATGCACTTTCGCCTCTTTTTGAGGGCGTACAGTACGCGGCGCAATGACGCAGCGTGGGTTCTGTGTAACGCTCACATGAGCGCAGCGTTCTCGCGAGCGTCACACTGTGTGAAATCCAGGAGGAAAACTATAGATCCCCAACTCAACCTGGCCATGTCAGACGCTGTTGATACTCATGTGATTACTTCACGGTCGAGTGTCACACCAGCAGATATTGAATACACTACCACACACAATTATGTTCTTACAGTGCATAATTGAATTAAGGCAAGGGCCTTGCTTTACAAAGGTCGCCATATTTTCACAGCAGCCGGAACGAACTTTAGTGGAAGCTTACAACTCAAAAAGAAGGGAAAAAAAAAACGGCTTTGTGCCAAAAAAACCCTGATGCATACATCAATAAAGAAGACAGAGGGAATGTCAGAGAGAATTGGAGAGTGGAGAGAGTTGACATCCTTCCTGGGATGTGAAGACCTCTGTGGTTCCCTGACGCACTTGGGGAAGGAAGGAGTGAGCAGAGGAGTCCTCCATTTAATGCATGCTGTAGTATCACCATTAGATGGCACTAGTTCTTACACACTGGACCTTTAAAAGTGAACCTGTCTTTTATTCTGCATTATCTGGAACTGTAAAGTGAGTTTTTGACATGTAACGTGTTATAAGTAATGTATTTAATAATAACAATAATAATAATACTTCTCTGAAGGTGTAAATTATTATTACAGTTACTTATTTTCATGAGACTACTTAAATGTATCCACAGCTGCTTTTATCTGAATGAACTTGTTAAAAACACACATGTTGACGACATGATTATAGGGAATTATTATGTGGGGTAATGCAAAAATAACTAATTCTAATTCTATTGTTTCCAGTGGGTATGTATTGGGGTGGGAAAATATGGCGATACATCACAATATCTGTCAAACGTAAGGAAACAAAACGTCCGTGAAGAGTCAAAAGTGCAGGATTTCGCTATTTATCCACAACATAGAGAACAAAGTGCATAAAGTCTCTGTATTGAGTGTGGATAGGGCATCGCTAAACGTAGCTTTCTCTGCCATCATCCCACTCTTCTTCGTCCTGGTAACTTCTGCTCACATTTCTCTCGTTCATTTGAGCAGCGCCACCATGAGGAGACATCAAGTAGCGACGCGACGTGAGAGAAACTGGCGGGGACTATTTACTTTAGAGTGTCTTAATTTGTTAATTAAAATATCGATTTGCCCTGGCGTATTGATCATCGCGTTGCACGAGGAAGGACGACAATATATCACCAAATCGATATTTTGACCCACTCCTAGTATGTATACGTCCTTGTTTTTTGTTGAAAGCTGGACTGTAATTGACATGATTTAACAGCAAAGAACAACGTCAGGTACAACACCTGATATTTTCCGCATGTCATTCATGTCAGCTCTATCATATAGGAAAGATTTAGCTGTCAGCCTGACACCTGCCCACATATGTGCACTCCAGCATATCAGAGCAGCAAATAGGGGAAGAAAAAAAGGAACGGATTCTGTCTCTGCCACACCTAATCATGTAACAAACATCTCCCACCACCTCCATTGTCTCAAAATCTCCCTCATACCACCCCCTGCGTCTACATTACAGGTACATTTCATATCCTCCTCCTCTGCTTTCACACTCCTCCTTTATTCCCTAATGAAAAACAAAAGACTTTGTTTGTGATTACTCATACGCAGTACTTTCTTGACTGTTATTCTCTCCTGAGGAGCTCCACAGTGCAGCTCATATACAGTGAGAGGCACAGACTGGAACCAGTCTCTTCGCTGTCAGCTGAACAGGGGTTCCACATTAAAGTGCTTGTGACCTTTGGATGACATGGTTGGGGGTTTGATACGTTTTTTTTTTCTTGTCCAATTGAGCTCAAAACGAGCACAAGCACAGTGAGGGCCCATTTACTGGCTGTGGCGCTAGCATGTGAAGCTGCTGCACCACACAGGTATTTCTGGTTTGAACAGTCACTGCAAAGATGCATTTTTGTTGAAAAACAACACATCTCAGCGTACAAGTGCAGATAAGCTCGTGTTCATAACTTCTGTGACGACAGTAAAATAATCTTGTTTCACTAAAACATGGAAAAAAGTATCCAAAAAATTGTCTGGAGTAACAACTTTTAAATATTTATTGTCACAGATGAGAACTGTGTAACAGAAAAACTAAGCACCTTCAAAACATAGGATCTAATTATCCCTCTTTTGACCGTCATAATATTCAGACCGCCTGTATTTATTTTGATTTTATGGCTGTAGTATTGCCAAAAAATGTTCAATGAGTGAGTATACTGCTCCTTTTTCTAAGATAACTTTCACTTTCATTATCTGGCAGTTATTCAACCGACGGTTGTTCCGTGGAAGTCCTGAGGGCTACCGTAGTGACAAGTATATGGGCGCAAAAAGTTCTATTTCTCTGCTTTTCAAGTAGTTTTTGAATTTCCTAGATATCACAAACTGTGTGGGAGTTATGGTAATGAGAAGTACGCACGCCAAACCCTGTTGGCGATGACAGGACGGTAACAGCAGTGTAAAGTTGATATAATAAACTTGTTAACATCCAGTTGGTGGTGTGAAAAGTATTTTTAAAGTTGTAAAAGTGTACATGTGAGATGGCAGTTGGCAGTGAGGGACATTTTTTGAATTAATGTATGATTTAGTTTAAATTTAAGAAATTGAAGCCAATAGACAATTTATCAAGGCTAATCTTCCTAAAATTTGGCTTAAAATAGCAAGACTATTTAGCTTATCTCTCTAGCTTAGCACTATTTGCAGAATCATTAAAACAACATAAGGAACAAGAGGTGTATAATAAAATGTGGGTTGATGTTAGTCTTCATTAGCTTTGAAGCCGCAACCAGTCATCACTACAAAGTTGATTGTTTATGTTAATTGTCCCAAAGTGGGGGAAAAATAGATCGCGCCGACACATCGCTAATGTGTACAAATGCTACTGATAACATCTAAAATGCACTTAAATGGCAAAGCACTGGATTTATTTTTGCTCTCACTCACCGAGTGCCTTAGATATTTCAAAAATGGTTTCCTCCATTTACATGTGCATTATCTTTTGTCAAAGTCTATTATTTTCTCATCCTTCCTTCACGAGACCCGTCACCCTGAAATCCACTTATAGCAGCTTCTTGACAAATGAAATCACATGAAACTGACATGTGGAAAAGTAATCAACACTCACTTTGCATCCATCTGCCCTCTCCTCTATTGTAGCATTCGTTTTTATTGCCCACCCTCACTTTGCCTGCGTTATCTTTCTTCTGTTACTTTGCACCCGTGGGAGTGTGTAACTGCCTGAGCCAGATGTGGATCTCCTTTGTTCCCGTCGCCACATCTGTGCAGCGATGAATTCATGTTCACCGTCACCGTTTCACGACCTCAGTTACATGACAGATACAAAACCAGATATGCGCTTTGCTTTCACACGTTCTCACCAGCGTCACCAGCGAAACACGGCCGTGTCTATAAATGTGTATGTTCATATGTCATGTGTCAAGGGTGAAGCTGTGTTCATCGAAAGGATTGAACCAATACAATCTGTTCTGGCTGAAAACCAATACTTTACCAAGTTTCAATGATAAGATAAGAGGTTTTGGTATGTGTCTGTCAGCTCAATGCTAACACATGATATAGGACATGCAAGTAGATGTAAAGATGGCAGAATATATAAGAATTTAAGTGAAAAGTGTGGTGCTACTGTCACGAACAACCAATCCAGCAGTTTAAATTGGTGTCAGATCAACAATATCTGTACTGAATAGGTGCATCCCAGTTTATCTCCAACTTCTGTGTCACTCTATGACATGCATGCGGTTATGAATGAGGGATAAGAGGCACATCACCATTTACCTTCCATATATCCATATCCACATATCATGAAGAGCCCAAAGTAAAGGTATAAGGGTAGGAGAAGGTGATAGAAGGAATATGAGGGACAAAGGAGGTGTAGAAACCCAATCATGGAAGGCTTTATGTAACAGCAACATGAAATGCAAGCAATACAACAGCATGTTTTTAAAAGTAGTTGTTACACTCGAGGTTTAAAATTTGGCATATTGATAAAAGGTAAAAGTAAATAAATGCAAAGGAAACAGGTTCATGGAATAAAGGATGATTCACTGCACAAGAAAAATTACGTGTTGACTAAATGATTATAGGGAGTACTATTGTTTCTCGTGGGTATGTATTCGAAGCGGGAATCACAAGTATCACGTATCACACAATACGATAAAATACGTGATTCATGGTCCACAATACCAATAATATCACATTACAATGATTCTGTGATAATCAATACATTGCAAGACAATCATATAGCGATACGTCACGATATCTAGTGGAAACTAAAAAAAATAGACAAAAGGGTGCTTATGGTATAAACAGTGCGTACGTAGGTGACTTTCTCCAAGACTTTCACACAAAATTCCATAATTTTAAGACTTTCAAGACCGGCGCAAGCACCCTGGATATACTTCAAGTCTATTCACCTGGCTTTATTCTGCAGTTTTATATCTCAAGACTACCATCACAGCATTTGCTGCCAAATGAAATTGGTTACATCTGAATCTGAAGTACATACAATTAATATTGTTGAGGACAAGGGCCTCGCGGAAGTGTTAAAAGTTGTGTCCCGCGACACATTCTACAAGCCACCGTCAAGAGGCACAGTAATGACTAAAATTCACGAGCTCTATGAAACTGAAAAGAAAAAGAAAGGAGAGGATTTGGCTGCAGCGGAATGTGTTGCTCTAACAGGAGACCACTGCACCTCCGTCAGTAACAACAATTACCTGGGTGTAACTGCACATCAAATCACTAAAACATGGGAACTGAAGTCATTCGCGCTAACGGCAATGAAAAGAACAGTTCCTAACAGTAGCGCGCAGGTGGGCAATTGAAGGAAAAGTCACAACTATAGGGACTGACAGCGCATGCAACATGATAGCTGCGGCTAGACTGTTGCCTTTTGAGAACATGCCTTGCATAGCTCACATCTTACAGAGAAGCATCACAGTGAGCCTCTCTGACAGTGGATTTGTGAATGCATTGGCCAAGTGTCGCAAAATTGTCGGTCATTTTAAACACAGCCCAGCAAACGCCGCGGAGCTTCAAGCACAGCAAGCGGCACTTGAACAGCAGCAGGAGCCGCTGATACAGGACGTTCCAACACGCTGGAATTCAACGGTGGAAATGGTCAAGCGTCTGAACCACAACCAAGCAGCAATAAAAGCAACCCTGGACCAACAGCGACGCCACCAGAATGGGACAAGCTGCAGAGACTGGAAACTCATCTAGAGCCCTGTAGGTAAGTAATCCACATTTGATTTTTTAGTAGGCCTATAGGTTTCAATGATATTTAATTCATTAAATTGAAATGATATGTTAGCTTTTTGTAAACATAACAACTAGTGTTCTAATAACTTAGTGATGACTGTATCTCTCACTCTCGCTCACTGTATTTTATTCCACTGCAGGTATGTAACTGAGCTCCTGGGTGGGGAGGCCTATGTCTCCTGCTCTGTGGTACTGCCTGCCCTCTGTCATTTGCGTCAAGACTGCGTTCAAGGAAGACGTAGCATCCCGCCAAGAAAAGACCAACAACACATGGCTCAAGCTTGCGGCAGCGCTGGATCCGCGTTTTAAAGATTTGAAGCGCCTACCCAAGAGTGAAAGAGAAGCGGTGTGGACAACACTTGGAGGCATGTTGCTTTACCAATCACCAAGAAGCTCTCCACAGACTTCTGAAAATGGGTCACCCAAGAAGAAAATGAGCCTGCTACAACAAATGGGCTCAGATTCAGATTTTGATGAAGAGGTGCAGCATGGCAGGGACATACACAGGTACAGGGCAGAGCCGAGCATTAGTATGGAGGACGGCCCCTTGCAGTGGTGGTCTGCTCATTCAGGAGCCCATGACAAGCTGGCCCCGCTGGCTCGCAAATATCTAGCCACTCCTGCATCCAAGGTTCCGTGTCAGCCTTACTTTCAGAAAACGTCAACCAGTTAGTTTGCCTCAGCAACTGGCTAAAAGAATAATAGCCAAGAGAGCCACATTTTATTGTGTGAAGGTGTAGTAGTTAAAAAAAGAAAATGTTTTTTATTCAACCATCCTAAATTTGCTTTAAAAATTAGAGCAATGGCTAAGATGGCCAAAACGTTTACGATAAAAGTTATCTTTAAGTTTGATTTGAAAAAAGTGTTCTAAATAGCAACTACCTATATTTTCTCAAAGGCATAGCAAAGAGACCTGACACAAAACACAAATGGAATTATGGTGTGGTATGTTTGAGTTTGATTTTATTTGGCATTATTAATAACACCACTGTCTGGATTGTCCCTAAATAAAAAACAAATGTTAAATGCATTCTGTCATTTATCTTTCCGTTCCTACAACAACATAAAGAGAAAATGAGAATTTTCTGGCATATTTACGTATGGTAATTAATCGTGATTAATCATGATTAAGCTACCCTTTGAGTAATCTGATTAAGCTACCCTTTGAGTAATCTGATTAAAAATTGTAATCTTTTGACAGCCCCAATATGTGTATGTATATACACACATATATATACATATATATACACACATATATATATACATATACATATGTAGGCAGTGTCACATCTGCACACAAAGAGTTGTGTTTGACAATCTAGAGCAACATCGACTATAAAAGCCACTTTGAATGTTCCTATTATTCTAAAGCACTTTGTGAGTTGCCCCTGGTTTGGAGGAGTACAAAGTGAGAATCGACTGCAATCATAGTAACAAAAGGTGCCACTGACTTGTTTTTGTACCTCTACACCACACCCCCCACACACCTTGTGCCGTTATCGTGCTACAGTGTTAGTATGAATAGGAGTTGAAGGGTAACTCAAGTTAATTTCAATTAAGCTGAGTTTTAGAAATGAAAACTCCCGTAATGAACTCCCGTAAAGTTACAGGGCATTTCCGCGAGACAGAATAAATAATGGCCCGAAGGTTTTTTTCCGACACATGCTGATGTGTTTTACACACCTTCAAGTCATCAGTCATGGGGACTCGCCACCAATCAATGAGAAGTGTATCCACCGTGGAAGAGAGCTCCGCAAGGACAGAGTGAACAACAACACAAACAGATTTGTGATCTAAATGTCCCGTCTTGGTAAACACTGCTACTCTAACCCATTTATGACCTCCCCGTCTAATAACTATTTTAAATGTGGCTCATGTCTACTTTTAATGCATGACTAAGGAGTTGCTGGTGAAACAATGTCGCTTCTTTGACCATATTACAGAAATACAAGGCAGATGCACCCGCCCCTGACTGCAAGGAGGAGTCACTGAGGCAGTAAAAGGCTTTGTGTAGGTCAGTAAAATGTGCAAATACCTCCTTATCCTGATGCTTCTTTTTTAGAAAAAGGAGACTTTTCATTAGAAAACCCATAAATGGCACAATAAATTCTTGTGTAGAAACTGGAGGCAAAGGGAGATTACCTCGCCGTGCCACGAGCAAGTGGAGAGAAATCTCTCAGACACATCCAGACACTTATCAGCTTCACAAATGACACAATGCTGGTACTAGGGGTACTTAAATATTAATTCCAAGGCTTGGTTAATATAAAAATAAATCCTTTTGCTAATCATGTCTGGAGATGCTTGCCAGTGGTAACAAGGTTTTGTGTAAATTACTAAAAGATTAGTTCCTTGGCTGGTTTATCTACAGCTGCAAACTGCAGAGGTGCTTTCTTCAAGTACTTTCAATTCCTCTCTAACTTTCCAGAGAGAAATGTAAGGATTTGCTCTCTCTCTGTGAGTGTGTGTGTACTGGAAATGTACCCAGCATGTCCTCTGAAATCCAGCGATTGTCTCTGGTGAAACAAGATAGCGTTGGGGCTTTGAAGGTGTAAAGCTGTGACAGGACGGTATTAATTTGGGGATATTGGACATTTGTCACATGTGACAAGGAGATGTTGTTATGTCACTGGATTAGGAGCATATTAGCTGAGGTTGTTTTGTCAGTCAAAAACATACACCTAAGTTGTATTTACCAGGAAATAAACTTGAGGGTGTTTAAGTTTCACTCTCTGTCACTTAGCAACAGCCCACAAACTCTGAATACCTACCTTTTAAATTGACAGTTTGGTTTGAACATGGTGATAAAATGAAGTAGAGCTTTGTTTCAAAGAGAGACAAAAGCAGTGTGGAAAAGCACCTTAGCCAGATTACCTGCAGTTAAAAGCCTCTTTTCATATGATAAAATACTGAAGGGCTTTTGAATAATGTGCTTAATAGTGATAGAGCTTCTTTACCTGTAAGGAGCGGGACAGTTATAAAATCCTCATAAAAACAGGAATCTATCATTATCGCCTAACCTACATCACTGTGGATACATTGGATACATAGTATGTAAAATAAACACAACAACGACCTTTAGTGTTTGAAACGGTTACTACAGTCTCAACTGTTTTGTGTAAGCAGAGATTGAGAGTGAAAGTGTATCTGCTCCAAGCAGCAGTAGAGAATTATCACATGACGGGAGGAGATGACAAGGAGACACATATACGCTAACGATAAACATGAGAGAGGGAGAGAGTGTTAGCTAATCTAGGCTGAAGCTCTCTGTTTGGCTTCACTGTCCGTGAGGAAATCAGACAGAGATGCCAGTATGCACACTGGCAGATTAGTCTTTAACTTCCACTCAATGTTTAGGCGGCTATATTTTAATGCTTCACATAAGTCGTCTTCTCCTCTGGTTGAGACAAATTTGAGAGGGGTACAGGAGCTTTCATTTGGCGCTTTCGCTTGGTAACGTATTTGTGACCTACAGTTGCAGCTCACTGCTAAGAAGCCAAAACATTAACTGAATTTCTGGGCCACGAATGAAAATTTTCATTGTGAATAAACTGTTTGCATCACTATTTATTACCATAGCCAGTAATTAAATTGAACATATTGCCCACCTCCGTCCACCACTCTCCTTCTCTGCTGCTGAAACCCTGATCCCTGCATTCATCACTTCCAAAGTTAACTACTGCAACAGCATCCTCTACGGTTCACCAGCAAAGCACCTCAATAAACTTCATCATGTCCAGAACTCCGCTCCACACCTACTCGCTCACTCCCACTCCAGAGATCACATCACTCCTGTCCTCCGGAACCTGCTCTGGCTTCCCATCTCACAACGCATGCATTTTAAAGACCTCCTCCTCACCTTCAAAGGCCTCCATGACACAGAACTGCTCCACCTCCACACACCGTCCCGCAGACTCCGGTCCTCAGATTCTAACCTGCCACGGTCACCACCCAGGAACAAGCACAAAACCTGGGGAGACAGAACCTTCTCCGCTGCAGTCCCCTCCCTCTGGATCTCACCCCCAACCCAACCATGACTGTTCTGACCTCTCATAATTCACTCCTCAAAACTCACCTTTTCAAGACTGCTTTTAATGTTTAATGGTTTATTCTTTTCTAATTAATTTTTGTGCTTTTAACATAAAGTGACTCATGAAGTTCATGAAAAGTGCAGCCTTAATCGCCGATGACACATCATGGTCAAATAAATATATATATAAATATACTTAATATAATACATTTCTTAAATACAGCCCGAATAAAAGCCGTAATACGTTCTCTTTTTATTAATTTAAGCATAAACATATCAATATGCATCCTGAAGGCTAATGAGTAGTGACATGTGAGTCAGACCTGATCAAGTAAAAGCATATTGACCTGTTACAAATGCGGCAGAAGACACTGCAGCATGAATGTGTTAATTACTTCTACCTCCTGTATGATAAATATCTCTTTTGAATTAATTAAAGATCCAATCATATCACTGAAGAGGATCTAAAGGTAGAGTATAGTCTACATGGTGCTGGCGAGTGACACCTGAGGTACACAAGGTTGTTCAGTGTTTTTTAACTGTGAATTAATGTTTGGTGCGATATAATGAATGTGCTTAATGTTGCTCAGTATGACATAGATGATAGCGCAACAGCCTCGCACAGATACAGAGAAAGAGCTTATAGGCCGACACACCTGTCTTTAACATCTTCATCCCTTGATTTTTCCTTATTTCCCTCTTTTTTTCCGCATCTTCACCCCTCTCCTACAATAACTGAGACTCAAACATTTGTACACACACTCTCTCTCATTCTCTCACACATGCACACACCCCTGGGGAATAATTTGCAATAGAAGACTACTCTATTTGAATGTCTTTGATGAAGCATGTCTTTGCTCAAATGGAGTATCTGATCCCAATCCCCTGGACAGATCCCTGTGGGCGTATCAGTGTAACCAACCACCACTGGCAGCCCGAGCTCCACAAACAGCTCTATTTCTTTATGTTCTTCACCTATAGTTCAAACTGCATTCCCACCACAGTAGTCATCACCATCATACTGTATATTTACCCCCAGTGGAATTTATTTACAATTTTAACTAGCATTAAGATTTGCCATCTATTGGTGGGACTGCAAAGTAAAACAAATGTGAGAATCCTCACTCCTCTTTCATCCTCAATGTCAGTGCATTTACATGCATTTACATCTGATTTTAGTCAGACTGAGACAATTGTGCACGTGCAGCCCAGATTTTGGAACCGTGCGCAAAGAGCATGCATGAACTGAACATCGGTGGAGTATTAAGCCCCGCTCACCAGGCAGAAAAAACATTTTGACAACAGAATCGCCAAACATAGTCATCTAAGCCTCAACATGGCGACCCTCGTACGGGCTGACACCCTGACTCCCCTGCCTAAAGGGCCTTTCAGCTTTCATATTCCCTGCGTCCAGACTTGTACCGTCACCCAATGGTGAAGTGAGAGACTATATATAGTCTAAGTACATACTCCACAAGAATAGAGAAATTAGTTCTTGTCCTCACAGTGGCAAGAACAAAATTAGTTCTGGCTAGGAGATTCCATACTTCACGAGAAATTAAATGCAGAACTCAGTCCTCTTACGGAATGACAACATTTCCGCATTACCCACGACCACTTCCCAATCACACAATTGTTGTCTCATTGACATCATCCTTTTCTCAAAGCCCTGGGAGAGAGATAGCACATTTTCTCAGGCCTTTAGTCGGACTAACATACCTGGATAATGCAATTCATAGTCTGATTACTCCTGCATCACAATAAACAATCAATGTGCAAGAGGTAGAAAACATACGGAACAACAGCACGATCCATCTCACCAATATACTCGGACTCTGCACGTTGTCTGGTTGCATGTCTTAGTCCGACGACGGCTTTAGCTCCTGTGCATGTAAACGTGCTGTGTGTCAGGGAACTATGGTAGCCTTCTAAAACCAGATAGGATGGAAATGTTCTCTCACAACTCTGCTACACTCTGTGCCATTTGACCCTTTTTATCGTTGCGTTATGCACATTTTTGCATCGTTCTTCTTAATTTGCAAAGTACACCTCCACTTCAAAACATTCAGCACTTCCTTCGATAAAGCAAAACCCCTTAAGTATATATAAAAGGCTGTGACTTCAAGCTGAGCAAGATTCAAATCTGTCATGTCACCATATTACCTACAAACTCAATACGAAGTTACATCACTGGCATCACTTTCTTTGTCTGTAAGGGTCTAACTAATTTGCGGCGTGCCAGTGAGGGCGGGGACTAAAAATACTGCCTCAAGATTGCGAGTAGGACATTAAGTACATTTTCAAAATATTTTGTTAGATTTGTGCGCTGTATGACGTAGTCACAAGGAAGTAATTGTGAACCCAAAGTACAACTCTCTGCCTTTTTCAAAAACAATCCTCTGTAAGAAAATAATCCAGGCTTTCCAGGATTCAATGCATGAATTTGTGTATACGTACACTATATGTATGTACACGTATGACTTATTGGGGTTGGACAATAATTTTTAATGTGGGTTTTTTTCCTCTGCTAACAGTACCAGTAGCGTATGTGCTCTACAGCAAAACTACAGCAGAATCCATCTGGAGCCTATTGACGGGATTAGAGCATCACAAAGCCCAGGTTTGTCACTGACTGTGAACAAAAAGCAGAGCGGGAGAGTGGAGCTAAAAATATGCAGGTTAAGACGAGCAAACGCGCCAGTGTATTCTGAGGAGCTTGTGGAGCTCGCCTTGCTGGAGTGGCACAGAGTAGAGAGTAAATATACACATGCTTGCACCTCCAGTCTCAGCACCATCGTGTGCCTTATTGGGGCTAATCCAGTGAGTACACCCTGACAGGCTAACAGATGCCCCTGTAGACTCCACCAGCAGTGAATCTGACAAACACACAAACAGAGCCTCAGTGAAGTGCTACATTCAGAGAACTCAACAAAATGTGTTAATATGACCAGTATGTACAGTATGGTTGGACTGGACCCTACTCGGTTTGGTATCAGGCACGTTGTTTTCCATGGACGGTGTCATCACAGCACAGCTGCACAAAATTGTCTGGTTATTTATATTTGACACAAAAAAACACATAGTAGTGATGGGCAAAGCAGTTCTTTTTGGTATACTGGATCATTAAAAAGACTTGTTCAATCGTGCAGGGAGCGACTCGCCCCGCCCGCTGCATCACTCGAGATGCAAACAGAGCTCAGCTGAACTGTGAGAGGAACAAATCGTTTCAGTGAGTGATTCACTTGAGCTCCGCTCACCTGATTGTTCGAGATCGACGCGGCGCTAACACAAACAATGGAGGACATCGAGGTGATGGTGTTCTTGCTTCTCAGTCTGTGGCTTTCTGTCACACACGAAGCCAACAGCTGCCGTGCATGCTTGCCGCAAACGTTTTTTAACAATGGCGGGTTTGATCCCTGTGTCGGACGTTGCGCTCATGACTCTTCCAGTGATGACACACTGTGACCAATCGGTGGCCGGCAGTGTGTTGACATCACATTTTAGTATCGTCTCAGTTGCTTGGAACCTCACCAGACCAGGTACCAGGTACTAGGTTCTAGGTACATGGTACTATCACTAATGGAAAAGCCGATTAGTGCAAACTGTATAATGGAAAAGCGCCACAAGTTAAATTTATGACAGTAACATGTCATATATATCACTTCACTCTACTCTGCCTCAACAAGAATGGGGACACACTATGCCGACACTTTGAGGTGCAAAATGAGACACGCAGAGAAAGTCTGCCTGTGAATGCTATGCTAAAAGGGAAGACTATCTAAAAGCAGAGGAACTCCTGAATCAATCCGTCTGGCTCCATCTTCACTCAAATGAATTTCAGAGACACCCCTGTGTGATTTCCACCTGTAAATAAGCCAGTCTCACCTCATGTTTGCATTCTCTGCCACAACTTTCTCGACCTTCAGGTCTGAGCACAAGGGCGTCCTCTCTTAAGTTCCCATTCAGCGCGGTTTGTGTTTCAAGTGTGGAGGATAAACTGGGCAAAAGGAAGTGTTTAAGTGTCTTATCGTAAACACACCTTCTGTGCACTGATTATTCCACATGGACATTGGTTTTTGACCGTGTCCTTTGACTGGATACCAAACACAATGTACAGTAATAAGAATTCAGCATTATCTGCTCTCCTTGGATCAGGTGTGGAAAATGTTCATTCTTTGAACGAGATACGGGATCTCTTTAAACACACTGGCTGCAAGCACTGTCACCATAGCAGCCAGTTTATCAAATTGAATTTGCCGTTTGCTTCTAAATTTCTCTATCCGCACACCTGATAGAACACAAAGCCGCCCTCTGGCTCTCAGTTTGTAAGAGGCAGGGATTTCTGGGGTTTAGTTTTGATGTTGTCGGGCTTTAGTTTGCTGCTTGTTTACCTCTAAGGACAAAGGGGAGGCTGATAATGTGGCAGCAGAGTCATGGCCACTGGTCCTCAATGGTCTGTTTGACTAATTACCCCGGTCTTCAGACCACTTGTTTTTCCCAATGCCATGTTTCTATGTCTCCTCTGTCACTCGGG
This sequence comes from Solea senegalensis, assembly GCF_019176455.1. Taxonomy (NCBI): domain Eukaryota; kingdom Metazoa; phylum Chordata; class Actinopteri; order Pleuronectiformes; family Soleidae; genus Solea; species Solea senegalensis. The sequence goes on along the minus strand of NC_058023.1, from coordinate 11,481,623 downwards.
TTATTTTCCGCCTTGGTTCCTGGTCACACACGCTGAGCCATGACAACTGATGCCGATATTAGCATTTGAATTAGCGCTCTGAATCAGTGCGTATTGATCACCTGCAATTACCTTTCTTTCCTTTTATCATTTGTATTTTTCATTGCTCCCAAGGAGCAATTTGTCAACCTTTCCATATTCTTTATTGCAACCTGCTCCCCGGATTGCACTTTATTCAAATGTAATGCACTTTACCTTTAGAGGTGCAGGGTTTAAGAAATAGTGACACCTAATGGTGAGACAGCAAAATGTTACAAATGGTGGACTCCTCCATTGACCTCAATGACCTTTCGTAACTGCATCACATAACCATGGTGGTCTTCACATGGGAGAAATTATATTTTTGGGTTTTTTTGTGTGTAAGAAGCTTCTGCTTTAAAACAGAAATCCACTCTTTGGTTGGTTTGTCCATTTTGGGCTGGCAGAGATGGCAGCCAAAGCAAAAAAAACAAAAAAACAAAACACAAGTTCATAAAAAAGGCTTATTCTAAAGCTATACAAACTTTTTTAAGGGATTATATAATTATACAAACATACTTATTTCCAATGTTACATACTGATGTATTTCAGAATCCCTAAACTCAAAAAGGTGTCAAATAAATGTGAGTCGTGCAATCACTCTCAGGACATGGTGACTAGGCAAATGTATTCTGACAATTTCAGAGGAAATAGATGACCTGACTTTTCATTATGTTTTATCTATACATACAAAACTTGACCTTTCATTTTTTCCTGACACTTATTCATAAAAAAAAAAAAAATGTTACAATAAAGTTCCATTTAAACCTGACAAAAGCAACCTGTTCAACACTAAAATCACTGGCCACTATATTAGGCACACAGGACATCTGATGTATTGGCAGGAGTGGCACGAGTTAGGGTCTTTTGCTGCTGAAACTCATCTTCAGCTTCAAGGTTCAATATTCAGAGTGTTCTTCATGTGTTGGTTGGAATAAGTGGTTATTCGAAAAAAAAAAAAGGTTTAGACCAGTCTTTGCATTTGTTTACATCAAACAAATGTATAAATGTTTAAGTTTAACATGGTTTTTGCACAGGCTCAGTGTTACATGTGTTTTTTTTTGTTTTTTTTAATCATTTAGAAGACAATGACTGCTTAAAAGTACCTACACTGTGTAATACTGCATTTCACATGCACAACACACCACAACTAGAGCCCTAAAAAGGTCACATTTCACAGCATTCAAGCTCCTCTCCACCACAGACAACACCATTATCATGCCCCAAATTTAAATGACTGCTCTGATTCTTTGGACACACAAACCCATCATGGCTGGGAAAAGGACATTTTCAGGAGTTTTCTTTCCATTTCATCTCTTGATTCATTTTTTATTTGTCTGTTTTTTGTGTTTTGTTTTTTTTCTTCTTTTGAACCACCTGCGCTCAGGGTCTGGACGAGAAAAGCTCTGATTGCAAGGTATATGGAGAGCACATGCCGCCAGGGATGTAGTGGCACTTAACCACATGACACATCCCACAGGTTTGGCTGTCCACCTAGACAGAGAGCATGAAGCATGATACAAGAGAAACAGAAGAAAATAAAGTAGCAGTTGGGGAAGCACAGTGTGCTAAATAAAGGACTGAAAATAAATGTTTCTAATGAACATAAATGAAAATTGTGTGTTCTTTTTCTGTGGAGAAATGAATGTATTAGCTGAAAAAACTGGTGTCTCAACATAATGTTTGCCCACTAAACTGTTATATGTTAATATAATAATAATATAACAATAATATAATTTAAAACAAGTAATTGAGTAAATGCTGCAAAATATTATATGCCAATATCATAGTCAGTATCAGCCCGATACTGGTCAAAATCCCTGGATTACATATGGGCAAAAGAAAGACAGAGGCTTTAATGACTCACGTATGAATGTGAATAAGGAAAGCAGAGATCATGCGAGTGATGTGGACATGAAACTAGAAAAAAGCAAAACAGACTTCAAATCAGTATCAGTAGATACTCAAGGCTGTCTGACAGAAATTAATATAATTTATCCTTTGATTATCTGAACTTTCAACTTTTAATTTTAAAGCATCTGTGTGTAATATTCAGGAGAGGTTATTGGCAAGTTTATTGAGGGTGGCTACACTACAATACAATTTTGTCCATGATAACGATGGTATGACGGTACAGTGTTTCTGAGATACTCTATTCATTGCATTAATGGATTAATGTTTTCTAAATTAACAACTATTTTGATTATCGAATTATCGGTACGAGTGTTTCTTGGCTCCATATAACAAAGAAACCATTAAAAACAAAACAAGACATTCGAGAACATCATTATTTCCAGGTTTGAGAAACACTGATCAATATTTTATGGACCAAACAACCAATCGGTTAATCAAGACAATAATCAACAGGCAACTATGAAAATAACAGTTAGTTACAGCCCTAAAATCATGACATATGTGTAACAGAACAAAAAATGATTTCATGACAGTGTTTGTATTTATTCACTATCAAAACATCTGTTTCAAAAACTGACACGCGAGATCCGAGAACAATACTTTGCAAAGTGCACCATCTTTACTTACTGCATACTAAATAAAGCCGCCTCATATCAAGTACCAAATACCCACTTGAACGTCTATATGCAATATTTCTGCTCTTTCCTGGCAGCATCCTGTCGTTTGTTGCCAAAAAAACAACATAATGGAAGAGGTACTGGTGGTCCGTCTGTTGTTTTTATGTTCATCTGTGGAAACATCGAAGCCTAGTTTACGTTTTTAACCAATGATATTTGATTGACACGCTTTCAGTCAGTGAACTGTTAGACCCTAGATCTCAGGTCATTGGAAAAACCAAAAAAACAAAACAAAAAAGAAGGACAAATGACTCCGGCTCTCCCTAGGTTTATTGAATATACTATGTTAGTAGTATGTAGTGTGTTTGGGAATACAAATAAAAATGTTTTTGGCTTTTATTTTGCATTTTTTTACAGCAGCATAATGGACAAACCAAGCAGAGTCTGCATTTTGAGGTCTACTGTCATCCTTTCTGGAATGTGAAGGCCACCGTATTTTCCTTTTGCGCTTGGTAAAGGGAGGGGTGAGCGGAGGAGTCCTCAATTTGTTGCACACCGCAGTCTAAGAATTACGTACTGAACCTTTAATTTTTACTTAACAGATCTATAATTGACATTTCTTGTGATCACTTTCACTATGACTCTAATGTTTTGGCCATATTTTCCAGCCCTTACTGTAATATCTTTATTTATTTCTGTGTATATATATATTTTTTTTTTTTTTCTTACAGTCCGAGTTCAAAAGACAGCTTCATTTTCACCGCACATACGTAGCTTCTGCTGAAAAGAAAATTGCGACACCTGAAATGCGACATGACTGTCACTCAAAGAGAGATAATTACTGTCACTGACCGCGACTAAGTTGACATGCCTGCTGGCCCCCGCATTTGAGTGTATTCACCATGTTCACAACTGAAGGGAAATGAAGTTGCCCTCGTGCTGTCAAACCACGGCTGATGGCTCCAGGTATACTGTGGAAATGATCTGGTCGGTGAAGGCAATTTGCTCTGGAGTACATGGAGTGGGAGTGAATTAAAGAAACAGCCAACCAATATAACCGATAGCAAAGAGAGAAAGGGACTGAATTGACCTATGCATGAAAACAGATGCCCAAGAAAGGATATGTTTTTCATAACCTGGGTGGAGGGGGAAAAAAAAGAAAAAAGACACAGCAGCGAGGTAGAAGGGGGGCGAAGGGGAGACGAGTGGGAAGATTAAGTAATTATCCTTTCAAGCCTAATTTGAGGTGCTGTTTGAAATTAACCTATGCAAATGAAGTGGCTAAATCACATGGAGGACCACGGTGACTCAGACGCTACAGGAGCAAGATTGTTTCTCCCATCTTATCACAGTACCATCAAATGCAAATGCATGTAATAAAATGCCCGCGCAGTTTATCACCGATGGTACAAATATGACCGACTGACACCATGAACCGTATGAATAAGTCCTTTTTATGACCTAGGTCAAACTGAATACGACCCTTTTTACCACGTGAATAGGTCAAATTGAGAATTATGATTTCCCTCCCGAGACAGTTATTTAGCAGAAGTAGAATTACGCAAACAAAGCCAGGGCTGATTCTGCCTGATAGAAACAAACAAAGGCTCGTTGATGTAATGAAGTAGGAGGGTGAAGTGTCTCGCACTAGATAATATGATGCAAATTGATTCATATGGTAATTGATTTATGAACCAGCACAGGTCAGCATGGGAGACTGACAGCAAATAAATGTACTTGAAAAACATTGTCCTTTATTCACAATGACTGCATATGGAACAGAATGTAAAGATGGTTATTATCAGTTCATTTTTAGGGTCGTAGTCCAGACGCCTGGCATTGTGTACTTGTGAATTTAATATTTTAGATGGCCGACTCGCACATCTGCAGTGGAGGCATAAACTGAAATGCTTATAGTCGTTCAATGTCGTCGAAGTGTTGGTCTACAGAATCACATGACGCCAGTCCTCCAACACAGCAATGACGACCGATGACCGAATATTTGCACATATTTACGGCTGGTCTATTGGCACGAGATATAGTCCGGTAATGATTACTGACATGGCACATTCTGACGGGACTAAAATCACTGAGAAGCTCTGGTAATAATTACTTTCCCCCACCTCCTCATGTAAAACTAATCCTGTCCGAATAGGGCTTTATATGGTAATCATCTGTAAAGCCCTTTCTATTGCACTAACCTGCATGAAAGTGGCTCAAACAAATAAAGTTCGATTGACACCCGCGCAGGCCGTCGCAGATAAACCCCGCAGAACGATCTCCATAAATGTCATTTCGAAGTAAAAGGAACCATCCGCTTCAAGTGTCATCAGGCCCGTTCACCAACAGCCACACACTACTCTATTTTCACACAACACCTCGGCACAATCAGTGTGCTGGCACAGACCCACGACTGCGACCTTCTCCACCGACCTACAACGGCGTGGGATCCCCAGCGTGAGACTGTGCGAGCACCGGGAGGAAGGAGGAAGTGAAGCACACGCGTTTAACTGGCGGAGATGAAATTAAAAGCGGTGATTTCCCAGTTGACTGCCTGCTCTAAGCAGCTGCTTGCTGCTCTTTATGGTGAACGTGTCCTTATTTGTTTTAGTAACACTTTCTTAATGAGCAGACTCTTACCTTTGTTAGTCTTGTTTTTGTGTTTTTAGATCATCGCTGTGAATCTCGCTTTCTTCCTGCCCCCTTCAGGCACGACAGCCATTCTACAGAAGACAAAGCAGGCAATAGTCAGGACAAATCAATTGACACATACTATGCATCCATATAGCATGCCATACCGCATGGCTTCAGCTTTACAAAAAAAAAAAAAAAGGATGAATGGACATTATGAAAGGCTTGCTTGGGATCATCTTGCGATCTAAATGCAAATTTAAGAAGGGTGTGAATGCGCAGCGGAAGTTATTACCTACATGGCTGGCTTTGATGAACAGCTCGTGGTGTTTGAAGCAAAATACCAAAGTGGAGGATTGCATCTGTGTGATTAAGATGATTAATTACTCTTTGAAATAAATTCACTTTTCTCATTTTTTTTTTTTTCTTACACCTCCTTCAACCCCTTCAGCACAGGAGGTGTGTGCAAAAAAGCGTGATGCTACTTGAAAGTGCTGCAAATTCAAGGGTGGCGGTGGGCAAAAGCACAGGGAGCCCACATAATCAAATGTAATAAGCGCTGATGTTAGAACCAGGTTAATTTGAGTGAAAACTTCTAATTCACACCATGTTTTCAAGTCCATTTTAGCCAGCTAGCCAGGGGAGGCTAAAGTGCCATTTTCCTGCACCCAGGACACAGCATTTACATGCATCTGGAGCTTGCAAAACACACCCTAGATAGAGAGAGGGCGGCTAAAATTACAGCAAATAACGAGTGATTTTGTCAGCTCTGAAATTCAAACAGCTCTCTCAGTTGTGTGTGTGTGTGTGTGTGTGTGTTCCCTGGTTACATGTAAACATTGGCACGCAGCTATCGCAAGTTCATGCTGATCTCTTCTCACACCCTTTGCACGAGAGGTTGTGAGCGGTGAACATGAATGCAGCCGTTAGGTACTGTAGAAGATATACGCCTATAAACAGCGGGTAAAAGACACAGTTTTTATGTAGAATTAGAGTATAGGGGCAGAGCAATATGAATATATTGAAGGTTTTCACTTCCTCCTGCTTTTATCTCTTTTTTTGACTTACTTGAATCAACTTGGCATCAATCACGTCACTAAGCACCATGTACAATTTACAACTTTGACTGTTACTGTAAGAAATAATCACTATTATATTTCAATTGGATTGGATTAGGTCGCAACCTCTACTTGCCTCGCCTCGCCACAACATGGCACGGTTTAGGTTGCATCTCCACTACAAAACAAGTACCTACTCAACGTTGGCGACTAGTGACTTGTAAAGCGGTTGTTTTCGGTGTAACTGAATCAAATGACTAGAAACAGTTAATTAAAAATAATTGTTCAGTACTTCCACCATGACCGGAGCACAGACTCCGACTGAAACACAGTGGCAGGGTCTGTAATGCCACTCGCGATCAGCAGTTCTGTCCCAAAATACAACAGACTCCTGGTAGTTGTTGGAGATTAATCCACATTTTTACGATTCTTAAGTAGTTTGAACTGATCTAAAGTTCGGCTTGATTTGTGTGTGGGACGTCTCTTCCTGTGACGGCACTCTGTACCTGGTACCAGAAAATACGCAATTTGTGCACAGGCTCGTTGGTTCTGACACAAAAAGCCTTCGCGTGAGTTTGTCGCAGGTTGCGGGACTGAGACCCACGCACTTTGGGCACCTGGGTGGACGTGCCGGTTCTGGTTGGGGTGCTTGCAGCGAGTAGCCGAAAGATTTGATACCAGTCAAGGTCCGCCTTAAACCACGCCAGCCCGCCTGGTGCTGCTCTCATCCGCCAGTTGCAAGACAACTGCCATTTTAGACCTGAAGGTTCCAAACCCTATTAACCCTAGGACACGCTCAGTTTTGTGGTGCCGACTGCACTTGCCAGTCACAGAGTGAGTAGTGACGGTCACCTGTGCACCTTTTATAGGTTTCAGATTAGCACTGATTAGTTAGTACTATTCACGTACACACATAAACAAAAAATATCAGAATTCCCCTTCAATGTGTTTTGTAGACTCAGAATAGTGGCGTTATAGTGGCAAGAAGATGAGTGATTTTTTTATTTACTTTTAGGTGACCTATCCCTATTCCTATAAAAAAGCAAATTCTGATTAGTATAACAAATGCTGTCAAACAAAGAACACAAACACAAACAACTAGACAAATATGAAAAAGGAAAACGTGTACTCACGCCTGTCCCTGAGCGAAAACAAATCCCAAGGACATTTCCAGATCGGGCCCAAGCGCTGACGTGACATCACTCTATGACAACCCCACTAAAAGATAAACTCTTAAAAACACACTTTCGGATATAAAAGTCACCTTTAAAGGTGCGGGAAATACTGAGTAAGTGAAATGAAAGCAATTTTTCTCCTTTTGAAATGTAAATGTGCAGCGATTTGCCGAGTACTTTTGAAGATATTCGTGTTATTAAGAATCTGGTGTCGCTATGCAGCCACCATTGATACGGAGTTCATAATCTTAAATGAAATATTTTTTCTTCCCCTTGCAATTTTTTTTTCAACCTTTTCACTTCCTCCCTAAGTGGGGAGCAGGGCTTTGTGTGAAAAGGTCGTATGACTTTCACGGTGCGCACACTCACCTGCTGACAGGCGAATGTCATCACTTTCCTTTAAACTTAGTAATGATTCTTTTTACAAGTCTGCACACTCTGAAACATCTCAGTGTGGCACGTCTTCGCTGTATTTACCCTCACACAGTGGGAAAGCTAAGTGCTACATGCACTGTGCAAGAAGAAAGTTGGTGAGCTGGATATCACAAAGTTCCCAAAATATCGTGGTTTTTTTTGTGATCATAGTGAGGCTGTTGATAAGAATTCAAGGAATACAACAGCACGGCTGTTTAGAACCCATTTCTCTGCAGATCTGTGTATGAGATTAAGCTCCACATTAAAAAAATGAGAATATATTAATTACTTTCTCTTATCTTCGTGGTTTTGCTAATTAACAACATCATGAAGGTCAAATGCCAAATTAATACATGAGCATTACAGTAGCAGAACATACTTTTTTTAATGGGAAAATAAAGATTTTTTTTTTTCCCCCATTAAAAGCAAATTCTGGTTCATTTAAAAAGGAAAACAACCATTTCATTTTGGTCGCCTTTTAATGATGTCGTCGATCGCGTGTCGTAATGTTCAGGGCCTGAATCAAGTCCGACTTTTTTTTAAACCCCCCATAACAACATGCAGGCTGTTGATCTTGACGACATTAAAATTGGTTCATTAGGGGGTTTCAGCATGGTATTGGGCTATTTTGTTAAATGGATTAAAGTTAAAAAATATACGACTGATACCTGATGCACAGGTGCAGTTGTTGACCTCTGACCTTATCTGAGCTCTAGTCCATTCAATACTAGGTTTGACCTGCCTATCGCAGGTTGGCTCGTCGTCAAGGGTTGTAATGAGTTTAAACTCAGTCCAGTAAATTGCCTTTCCCCTTGTTTTCAGTTTCCCATCTCTAATCTTTTGTATTTAAGTTGTTTGCGGCGGGACGTGGGAGTGGGATCAGAGTCGGGCCCCTTGAGCAGGGTTCTATTCCTGACATCATGAAAATCCTCTGTTATTGTTTTGATTGAAAGACCCCTAGTGGCAGAACTGATATAATGTCTAATTAAATGCTGTAAAATTATAATTACAAATAATGTTTTTTTTTAATTAACTTGTTTTTTCCGGCCTATTTTAGCAGTAAAACCCATTAGCATATAGTATTGCTATGCTATGGATGCAATAACATCTTTATTGCATCGCGTCCATCACACTGCAAGCGACACATCTTTGCACTGACTTTATATGTGAACAGATTTAAATCACATTTTACTGTGAACACAATGCAATGCCAATAAATCCAACACAATGGTCCTTAAAACACCTTTACAGCTTTTTTTATTGAAAATAATATTTTTTTTCCCTTCATAAAATGCCCTGTAAAAGCTTAAAGTTAGTAAAAACAAAACTGTGGTTTAGTAACTGGTGTGAGAAATGCTTCCTTCCCAGTCCAACTGTGTTAACATTCCCACCTCGGTGTTGCTTTATGATTCTATTGAGATGAAATTGGAGCAGATTGAGTGACTTATTCTGTTTGTTCACAGGAAAAAAAAGAAAAGAAAAAAGGTTTCAGAATTCACTTATCTGTGACTTGGGGTGGTGAAATGTTGCCTCGCCTCTGTTTGATAAATGAGGAAATCACAGGAGTTGTTTGGTCTTGGCATTGTGTCGGGGGGGAAAAAAAAAAGAGCACAGTGAGAGGCAGTTGTGAGGGAGCTTTGTGGTTTATTGGCCTTGGGATTGACATAGCACTGAAACACACTTTTGAGGAGCCCACGTTAAATTCACCTTCTGTGTGAAGTGGATGGGAAATACATCACATATAATTCTTCACGTGCCATTAAAAATAAGCCTTAATAAAGGAGCCGGGAACATTGCGCACATCAATAAAACTGGGCACCAGAAACACATCTTACTTGGCTGTAATTAAAAATGCCAATAAACTCACTGGCAGTGACTTCTACTTGTATTTAAACATGAGAGACTTTCATTTAGTTTAACACATCTAATTGGCGTTTTGTTTTTCCAACACTGTGTAAAAAAAACGAAAACATTAATTATTCACTTTCCTTAATTTAATACCTCACTCTATTCAAAAAATGTTTTTAATGTAAGCTCAACAAAGCCCTACTCCAGTTATGAACAAAATGGTATTCAATTATTTTGATCAATATTGAGATGCATTATAGTGAATAAAATGTGGACGTGGGCAAATTATCTAAGTTGGGGAAGCTCTGCTCTACAACACCAATTAAATCTCTATTTCCAAGGCAAGGACAAAAAAATCTACACAATATACTGTATATATACAAAATTTACTGAAGAAAAATTAAGTAAATAAATAAAACTCACAGAAATGTATATTTTCACTTGTGGAGAAGCCATTAAGGAAAGCCACCGTATTCGTATTTTACTTTAAACAACAATCATTTCTGGATGTTTGTCTACACCCAATTTAGGTCGGGTATTTATGCTCTGCTGCGTGTGCTTCTCACAAGATTTAGTTGTACATCAAAAATATCTTCTTGGTTGATATTTCTTCTCCAGTGTTGATTGTGTTCCTTCCCTTTCTCCTTTTATTCAGTGAAATGACTGAGCACCGGCTCATCACGGCTACAGTAAATGCTAACGCCACCCACTTCTTCCTGTGACGCAATTTTATTTCTTTTTATTCATCCACACAATTGTGCCGTGATTGGCGTGAATAGAGAGCGCGCACTGGAATTCACCTCCGAACCATTTGCAATTCAATACCATTGATTCACGTACCGCTTTAATGTGCAAAGGCCTTTCCGCTTTGTAACTGCTAACACCCACGTGCACATTTGCAAACCTGCCAATCCCAGCAAATCGAGGCTTCCTTAAATCCCGGCTTAACTCCCAGGTCAAAAGTCAGTTGTTGTTCTGTGATTCAACTCTGAAATTGGAGATGTTTAAAACTTGTCTAGACTTCGTGAGCGCCATTCTTTTTCTACGCCGTTCCCGGTTCCCACACGCAATCCATTTTTCATGCTTTCTCTACATTGTTTCATCTCAATTTATTTTGCTCCTCTGTAGAAGAGAGGTGTGCTGTTATTTCAAGGAAAAGCTGTGTGTGTGTTGTAGTGTTCAGAGCCCCGACAGTTGGCCGGGAACACTGTGTGCTTGCCAAGCACTGCTGCTGCGGTCTGACGGGGAGGCTATAGCACTGATCACTAACAATGGACAATTTGCTTCAGTGAGTGTTTTAAACTATTCTTTTTTTTAAAAAAAACTTCCATGCAACTTAAGTTTTTGTGTCACAGGACGATTAGAAAAACACCACAAACTGCAATGGGATCTCAGCCATTTTCACTTGGAGTACAAATCTAACTTTAACTAATTTTAAACACATTTTTAATTCTTAGTCATTATTTTTTAGCAATAATGTTTAAAGTGAAACATTTTCATTCACTGTAGGCTGTGATGCACGATATGAAAAATTTCAACCAATACCGATAACTGATCATTTCCTGCTTCTCATGGCCGATACCGATATTTGTTGTGTTAAAATTTCCATTATCTACATCATTTCAGGGCAAAACGGTGGTGTAGTGGTTAGCACTCTCGCCTTGCAGCGAGAAGACCCGGGTTCGAGCCCCGGTTGGAACAAGGGCCTTTCTGCATGGAGTTTGCATGTTCTCCCCGTGTGTGCGTGGGTTCTCTCCGGGTTCTCCGGCTTCCTCCCACAGTCCAAAAACATGCAATGTGGGGATTAGGTAAATTGGACACTCTAAATTGACCGTAGGAGTGAGTGTGAGAGTGAATGGTTGTTTGTCTCTAGTTGTGTTTGGCCCTGCGATGGACTGGCGAACTGTCCAGGGTGTACCCCGCCTATCGCCCGATGTAGCTGAGATTGGCACAGCACCCCCCGCGACCCTCTGGTGGAGGATAAAGCGGTTAGATGATGACTGACTGACATCATTTCATATCCAATCAAACACTTTTACTTTAAAATTCTGTGAAATACCATCATAAATATCTTTATTTTTTCAAACGAAGGGAAATTATGGGTTGTTTTTTTTCACTTTTTCTCTTGACCAGACTAGATTTTGAATTTGACAGCCCTGGTGTAGATGGTTTGTGTAGGACAGTCTGTAAGTGCTCTAAAGCAAGTCTGGTAACAATGGAACCAGAACTATGGGGGACCGGGTACAGGTTTCGTTTGTCTCATAGTTTTTGAACAAAAACAGTGCGATGGACCACAGTGAAGTGTACAAAAGTTTCTTCAGTATCGAGCCTAAACTTTGGTGCAAGTTGCAAAACTATAGCACGTACTGTATGTGTGAAAGGAATTTTTAAAATTGTAAGCAAGGAAGCTGCATCTTTATGCATGAGAAATTGGTCTTTCCGTGTAATACTAGTACTACCACTGATACTAATATGTCCACTATGACTAATAATGGTAATATCTGGAGAAACAAAAGGTGCTCAGGCCAATTATTGTCAAACTTAAGGTTACCTCAGAGTACCTGACTTTATGAACATTCCCTAAGTTGATTTCCATGGCGCGAGGCAATGGAATAGAAGCTTCGACAAAATCAAACATGTGGGCTTTACACCTGTGACTGAACATCAAACTGAAAGGTATAAGGGAGCAAATTTTTCGCCTTTATCACTAATGGGCCCCAAAACTGCAGCGCTCAGACTGAATATGAATGTACCTGCGGTGAATTATTAATGTTGTGGTGTGCTTCGTATTCTGCCTGGCACTTTCAGAGGTGATCCACCTCCCACGCAGATTGGAAACTGTCACCCGTAATTGGAGAAATCACGACAGCACGGAGTTAAGTGTTCCGCAGTCCCCGGGTGAAGAAACTGACAGTGCATACCGCAGCACCAAGAGGTGGGAACATTTTCATAGGAGATTTTATGATTTTTATTCCCCCCGCCCCCGCCGTGCTGTTTCTTTACCAATATTTTTCTTTTTCTATCCATATCCACCAACTGTATATACTGTAATGGTTAGGGTGTGTGCATCTGTCCCTGACAGGTGAAGATACTTTTCATTATGCGACAAATGGATTTGATCAGATTCAATTCTCTTTCTAAATTAGAGACAAATCTACTCCAGTCACTGACTAGAGAAATTCTCGTGAATCTTTTCAGAAATGCCAACATGTCACTGTGTTTTCACACACACACAAAAGTGAGCAAGCTTTTGAGGTGATATAATATGAAAATGAATACAGTAGAGCTGCAACTAACGATTGCTTTCATAACTGATTAATCTGTCAATTATTTTCTCGAGGAATTGTTTGGTCCATAAAATATCAGAAAACCTTAAAAAATGTTGATCGGTGTTCCAAACCTGGAAATGATGATGTTCTCAAATATCTTGTTTTGTCAACAAACCAAAATGATTAACTTCTAATGATTTCTTTGTTATACAGAGCAAAGAAATGAAGAAAATACACACACTTAAGAAGCTTAAACAATTGGAAATCTTGTTTTAATCATGAAATTAGCTTCAAACTGATTAATCGGTTATCAAAATAGTTAATAATTAATAGTTTTATTAATATAATAGTTAATAGTTGAATAATGAATTGTTTCAGCTCTCAAATACAGTATCTTTGCGTAATGTAAGGTGATGCTTTAAGTGCTTGAGGCAAATAATCTGGATTTAAGAAGTAGGGTAACAAGACACTAATTTAAAGATTATACATTAAGTCTTTTATTGAGTCTTTAGTGAGAGAAAAGACTGGTTTGCGTTTAGACCAATACAGTGATCTGCGTGTGTAGTGCATTGTTTTTCCCAAAAATAAAATTTATTTACCTTTTTTTTTTGAATGAACAGGATATTATGAAAACAAGAGAAACTTCTACTCCTTTCTCGAGAGCTGAGTTTAATGGAAACAACGTAGTCGCATTTGAGGCTTCTCTTTGTTTGTGTTGCGACGACTTTTCATTTGCAAGTTATTGATTGCCGAAAACCAAATGAATCAATTAAGTGTGTAACTCTATCTCAAATCCAAAACAATGTAAAAAGTGAAGAGAAAGTGAATGAAACTAAAAGAATTGGGACATGTTTGCTTCTATAAAACAAAATAAAACGTTAATTAAGACAAACAGCAGATTTCTCATTTCAGGGAACATAATTTAGTTAATTCAGAAAAATAAACATCTCATTAATTCAGAAAAGACAATTCCATAATTATGTTTTCCATGGGGAAAAACACAATAATTGTTATCAGTATTATTATCAGTTGAAATCTTTTCGGTTGCTAAAGTCATCTTGTTAATTCAGAGTGAGAAAGACCAAATTAGTTTTAATCACAAAAACTCCCTTTTAAATTGTATTTTTTCCATAGTACTAGTATCCTTTAAGTCACAACTGATTACAGATTACGATGTTAATCTGTCAGAGAGAGGATTCACTCAGCAGGTTTTCTTTATAGAAACTTTTGACGGCTGTCGCATTCGTTCATATGAAGATGACAATGTTCAGTCAGCGCTCACAGACCCAGGAGCTGCTGCGTTTGCTTTCATCACAATGTCCGACCTTGTCCACCGCCCACGCACTCCACTGAACATATTCCGCAAATCATGGGAGCTGAACCGCATCTGATGAAAAACATGGTAATGTTGCAGCGGCCATCGTTTTCATGAGGACTCGCTGGTGCATCAGAGTGACAACTCTGTGCAGAGCGCGTGGATCCAGGGTCGTGCGGGGCACCCCGAGCGCCGTCAAACAGACAGCTCGCCGCACACATGGACCCCTGTGTCCTACTGATAGAGTCAAAGTTGTTTTGGTTTTTTTTTGGTACTCCTATCGCCCTCGCACAAAAGGGACCTGTCACTTTTTATGACAGGAGCAAGATTTCAGTGTTTCACTCTAGACCAGCCATTGCGTCTATGATCCATGGTCAAATTCTGGCAGCTTGAGCTCAACTGTGGCTCTTGGTGTGTGTCTGTTACAGAAAACATCTGTGGTTGGGAGAGACGAAGCTTATGTTGACAGTAGTTCTGGCCAGTGCAGGTCATGTGTGAACCAAACGGTACGTTTCCATATCTCTGCCGGCAATTTGACCTCGCTCTGGAGACACGTCTGCCAACTTCAGAATCTCCTAAACAGGGAACCAATCACAAACTCCTGGCGTGCTAGAGGTGGGCTTAACGAGATGACGACAGATAAGCCACGTCTAGCAGTCTTTGAGTACGTCCAACATGGCGGCTACTGATGAGCAGCTGTTTTTCAACTTGGCCGTTGCTTGTCTGCTGACTTCCTCCACGAAGCTCCCCACACGAAGTTTTTCGTCGCTCTGCATACGTCATCTGGATAATTAGTCTGATTGGTTGTAGGTCTATCCAATTGTGTAAAGAGGCATTTCGATCTATATCTGTTAATCAGATTGCAAATGCGAGGTGACTACACCCTTTCCAGACTCATACTCAATCTCAAATAAGATTGAGATGCAGTCTGGAATAAGACAGGCTACTGAGCGACAGTCCAATAAATTGGAAGTCGTCACAGACTGTCGCTGTCTGTCTGGAAGAAGAAGTGAGAAAACGCAAAGAAAAAGCGAAGGAGCGCAAAGAACACATGTATTTTCAAACAATAAAATACAATATTTTTCAATGATTAATTTGATAAGGCCATAGCTAATAATCTTTACTGCTTACAGTATTTGTTGTTGTCTTTGTTATTTTACATTGCTGTTTTGTGTTACCATCAACCTCCCAAGGGCACTGAAGATGGAAATTAGCCACTGGCTCTAATCCTGTATATTTTACATGTCTAGTAATATGCCTGTTTCCACAATGTTTCCATGCACATTTAAAACAAGCTACGTCGTATGACCACGGCACTTTACTGGACTACTTTCCAAGTTAAGTAGTGTTTCTGCCTCCAGTTTGCTAGGTCGCGATATGCCAACTTATTAGTAACGTTTACTGGATGAGCTACTCCATCACAGGCCAAAACAACTTTTGTTGGTAGCATTTCAAGTGCCTTTACCATCTAACCTGACCAAGAGATAACCAGTCATAACATCACCCTGAATCTGAATTCCCATTTTGAAGCATCAAGAATTGCGATTTGGCCAGCGCCATGTTGATGTTTTGCAAACAGAAGTTCAGAGGTGTCACCTGCAACCCAGGTGTCCTTTCATATTTGCAATGCTTTAGCATCTAGTTTCCTCCATAATGGAACAAAATTGACATCCTGAAAAGTAACGACTGACACCATGAACTCTGATATTTTAAATCAAGTGAGAGGAGAAACTCATTTTTCCATAAACTTCCATTCAAAGTGAAATCTTTTTACAAACAGTAGAGAAGCCTCCAGTGTCTTTTCAATATATTCTTATTTGCTGGTTGGCTTTAGAGAGGACCCTGAAGACTATGTCTATGAATTTCTCCATGCTTTCCTTTGCTGTTGTCTTCATCTTCTTTTTACCAGCTTCTTCTATTATACTGAGGTCAAAGCCCCGGCTGGAAACTGTGCGCTTTCACACACTTATTTTATTTTCCGTTTTCCATTTATGTGCACATTATATGCACAAATGAAAATAGATTCTTTTACTGTTTTCTGTTTTCAATGGTCAAAACAAAAAATGCTTTTTCATTTTCCGTTTCTAAATAGTAATTGCTAAAAAACTTGTCTCATTCTGTTTTATTTATTATATCAAAACAAAAATCTGTTGAACGCCAAATACACTGACCCCTGAATCCAAGAGAACATATTAATATAAATGCAGTAGTAATTCAACTCCAAACTTTATAAACATTTGATTTAGTACACTTTAAAGTTGGACTAACATGTTCACATGTCTGGTTTTAGTTGGACTAACACAATAAATCAATTGTTTCTAACATCATGTATACACACTTGGAGACAAGGTCGGAAGATTAAATCCATCGGGTCTTATCCGAAAACCGAGGAGAAGTGATAAATAAAGCTTGAATTTTGTTAGCTAGGCTTGTGTAAATTTGATAACAATCCAAAACTGGGGCACGGATTTTCAATCTCCCTCACAGGAGCACACACTTGTCAGGAGGGATGCTGTGCGGTCTGTTTTTAGCTCCACAATTGGAACTTAATCTCTATAATCCATTCGCTGGATTATGATGCAACCGCTTCGATAAAACCATCTGTGCGAGAGGGGGCCTGTGTGGTAAATTTAAAGTTCACCTTCCACTGCTCGTGATTGCATTCCACTTATTTTGCCTGCTCATCCTCCACACGATAACTATCAAGATGTATTCATTTTTTTTTTATCAATTTCCTTTCAACTGTATGTTTTGGCTTCAGCAGTGGTGTCACGATCTCGATTGTAAATCGAGTCTTGATCAAAACGACGTCACAATAACGACCTTCGAAAGCAAAGACGGAATCGAGTATTTAACCACACCCATAGTGTGACGTTGAAACGCCCTTTTTAGACCCACTCGGGGACAAGACCTCATTCCCAGAATGTAAACAGTGTCCGCCATCTTTGCTAATTGTTATGCTAACAGGACCAAGTGTCCCTGCTGGGCCCGTATCAAAGAAAAGAATGAAGATACACTACGCCTATACTAATAATACAAAGCTAAATGCTAAAGTATTCCTTTAACAACAGATTGCTGGACCCTCAGAGCAACACAGAGCTACATGACTCTCTATGACTTCTCTTCTTTCCAATTGACTCGTTATTTTTATATTCATATTGTTAGCAATTTGACAATAAGGCCTTAGTGTAGTACATTGCAAACTGATGAAATGATGGACATTATATCACTCATGACACCTTGGAGACAATCGCAATGGGAATTTAAAAATCATGACATAAAACTAATGATCCTTGATTAAACTAGATAAATCTATAAATGCTAAATGAGAGAAACAAAAAGAGAAAGAAAACCAAATGAAAATCAAATAGAATCGAGGATTTGGAGAATTGTGAGACCCCCACTGTGTGTCTATATAAAACAGTACAGCCATATGTATGGTTTATTCATGTGTAAGTGTGAATACTCAAAAGGCAAATGAAATATTTAATTTCCTCTTTCAAGTGAAAGGGAAAAGGTGACATGTTGGAACAGATCTAGGAGATGAGCTGATGTGTTGTCTCTGAGATGCACATTTAATGGGCATAGAAAGGAAATGAGGAAAAAACAAACAACAAACAAACATAAAACAAAGAGTGCCACTGTTCAGCCAGAAAAAGTATACATACAACCATGAGAACACCTGAATGCTTCACACGCTTGGTCTCTGTGAATAAGGGATAATGTTTCTGCTGGGTTCTCAATCATTTATATCATTTCTCAGAAATGTAACTATGGAGCTGCCCAGCTCCAGTAGAGCTGTGCTATATCATGTTATTCATGATAATATTGATTATTTGATTAATTTTATGTGATAAGAAAAAGCCATATTGCAATAATAAAGTAATGAATATCTGAGTCAAGATATCTGAGTTTTATATAATGTAGATATAATATTTCCACATGCATATTATCAATTTCTCTTTAAATTGAAAGCCTTTTTATTTGGCCAGTGTTTGCTAAATGTGTCACTTTAAATGTAAACAAATGTCAGTTACATTTAAATCTCCACGTGACTCGCTCTGGGTTTTTCAGTATATGCTCACAGGAAGTGATTTGTATTGTGTCGAGACAGAGTCGACAGCACGTGAGTTAAGCCAGATGGCTAGGAACGGAAAGCCCAAAGAAGCACTCGCAAAAAGTTTCAAAAAAACGTTTCAAAAGTCGCTCAGCAGTTTGATGGGACAAATACTTCTCGTCCCCCTGCCCGCCACTGCTCTGCTGCTGTATACAAACGCTCTCTAACATAGCTGTGCTTGACGTTGTCATTTTCATTGAAATAGCAACATGAATAGTTTTGCGATATAATTTTAACCTGAATCATTGCCCGCCCCTAATGTCCGTAAGTACATTTGCATGCCGACACGCAGCCCGTCTGATCCAGACATTGCCCTAACATCGTGCCGACTTTAGTGCAAGTCTGAAAATTAGCTAACGATAACATCAGCATTTTATGTGTAAACATGAGAATGATTGAAAATGCGTGTGTGTGTTTGTGTGTGTGTGGTCCTCCCGCCTCTCTCCTTTCTCCTCCTCGCTCACTCTTAATAGATTCAAATGAATTCAGCCTCACCACAAGCGACTGACAGCGTTAAGTTATTTGTGCTGCGCCGACACCCCTGTTCCACTCATCTCTATACAAATTCAATTTCAATTTTGAAAAAAAGCACACACGCTGTTATTGCACATTTGTCAAAACATCAACATTAGTCTGAATAGTCCAGTGGGGGAGGCATGAAGCTCATGATGGTTGTTTCCCTGCAGAAAATCAGATCAAGCTTTGTTAATGTCTCCCACACGCACCTTGGGTGTTGAGCTGAATACTAACTCTTTCAATCCGCGATGACAATGAAGGCCTAGCAACAGCCCGAGTCTATATTTGTGACATTGTTGTCTGTTCTACAGTAGGCGTGGATCAAAGTGACAATCAGCTTTCCATGACCTTCATTGTTGACATACAGTATGTGAATCATATGAGATCATGCAAAATATCTGTTTGTTTTGCTCAAACTCTTTCCTCTACATATGGTGCATGTAGCCTTCTAAATACAAGAGAGAAACAAACAATCACATCCTTATGCTGACAGTGTAGGAGGCAAAAAGGCGAGAAACATAAAAACACTTCCTTTTTCCCCCCGCTAACTTTATTTTTAAGTTTTTTTGTTTTTTTATATAAACAAGGAACAGGTGAGGGTCAGGGCAGTTACAGTGGGTGCAGTCCACAGTACAACCCAGACATATTCAGATTCATATTATACTAAAGGGTGGGAGGATTTGGCTGAAGCCAGTATTTGGTAATTGCTTTTTTACTCGCAACTAGGGCTGCGTGACTCTGGGAAAAATGTGAATCACGATTTGTTTGCTTAGAATTGAGATCACGATTCTCTGGCACGATTTTTTCACAAATTGAAATGTTTATTGCAAAAAAAAAAGATTAGGCATTTAGGCATTCAAGTAAAGTGCTGTGGTTTCTTTAGGCCCTGCATAATGGGCTTACTGTTGTTGTTATTATTATTATAGTAGTGTATTGTAGTGGCTTAAGTGACATACGGCTAGTTTCCACTAGCTCGAAGAAGAGGCACAAGAATCAAAACCGAACGCTGCCGAACTGTAGATCAGTTAAAAAGACTTAACAATCATGAAAACGTGCGTTATTCTCCAACATTTAGCAAAGGAAATATCTAAAATCTCATAATAAAGAGGAGTCTAGTGTATTTAGCGACAGCACTGCTAAGGTCATTGTGTCATGAGTGTGGCAGTCAGTAGGATCGACTGAAATGAATGCGGTCTTTATACAATGCTTTATAATTTTGACATTTTTGCCCTATATGGCCCCCGGGGGCCGTAGTTCGCCCATGTCTGTGCTAGGCCATCCGCTATTGGTCACTACTAAAGTACTGATAAGAGCGTTTCTTCAATTCTATCTTTGCATCAAAACAGTTGGGAATATAGAAAATGGTACTGCGGTCCGTTGGCCTTTGCTATTCTCGTTCTCTATGCAACCTCTCTGCTCTAACACCGACTCCAGATGACTTTGGCATCACTTTTTGAGAATTTAAATATGCATAATAACCCCAATCTAACATTTAACAAAGCACAGCCATAATCCCAGGGTTTCTAAAGAGATTTACATTAATAGACCATACAAGAGCCTGCCCTCTGGTGGTGAGTCAATCTTCCTCACAGCTCTCCACCACACCTCTATGTTTTGGTGTCTTCAACATCAAATTACAGAAAAGTATCAAACGTATTGCCATCGTATGGTGTCGATGACATCCTAACGTTATGCCTCTCCAGTGGTTAGAAGTCTTGACTTTAAATAAAGTGCCAATAAAGATTCCTAAATCACCCAAATAACTGTTAGTCAGCATTTATTTCTGGCGTCCTGACAGCGTCAAATGGAGAAAGACTTGACTGAAGAAGAAGAAGGTGAATACATAAAACGGATATGGGGAAGAATGAAACATCAGCAGTGGATTTGAGTCATCTATTGATCTTGGCAGACTGACACTCCTTCTCATCCTTGACTCTCTCTCTCTCTCCCAAACGAAATCCATTTTTGCCTATGTCAGCAGAAAAGGAAATGAAAACAGCTTCAGACTGATGGTCCTACTCAAGCCTGGGTCACGTGATGTACAGCACATTGTTGGGGTAGAGTTTGTGTAAACCGATTGTTTCTTCAAATCTGACTTAACACCAGAGCTATCAAATATTAATGTGTAAAAGACTGGAAAATGTACCGTGTACTGTGCTCAATGCTCTAAAAGCAGCTAGTCACATGGCAGCGATCGGTGTTTCTAACCCTAACCCAACCTGCTGAAGTGCAAACCAAGCGTCAGAATGAGGAAGAACAGTAATTTAAGTGACTTTGATACATGGTATCAAAGTCCTATTGGTTAATCCCCCCATTGGTTAAAAGCATAATCAGACATAACCATCTCAGGGTTTACTAAGAACGGACAGAAAAGGAGAAAAAACTCAGTGAGCGGCAGTTTCCTTGGAGGTAAATGTTCTCGTTGATGCCAGAGGTCAGAGGAAAATGGTCAGAATGATTTAAAATGATTGAAAAGAAACAGGAAATCAAATAACAATTTGTTACAACCAAGGTATGAAGAAGACTATCTCTGAATGCACGAGTCAAACCACGAAGCAGACGGGCTTCAGCAGGAGGAAGCACTGCTACTTCAGTTAATGTCTTGTGTATGTGATAAATGTTATATATTCATGTTCCTCAGAACGTTTCTGTTTGGAAATGAGGTTGCGTCGAGCACCGCACTGAAGTCAAAATGTCAGGATTTGAATAACGCTGGACATAAACTGTTTTATGTATTTGTTACCAGCAGCTTATTGTATTCATTTGGACTGAGAATAATTATATAAGTATATAAATAATTTGATAAATGTCCAGTGTACAGGAATAAGTGACATCTAATGCCAAAACTGATCCTTTTGCTGTATGGTGTTGCATGGCGACAAGTTTAAATGCGACTCACGTTCATCACTGCAGCCAGCTTGATTCGTTTCATATCATCGACAGGTAGGCTTTGATGCGTTAGTAAACTTGTGCTATTAATATATCTTACTTTAGAACAACAAACTATTTTCCATACTCTTTTCCCTTTTTCCATACTTATCCAAAGCTGGAAATGACTCAAATTAAATTTCACACGTTTTCATACTACGTAGGAACCCTGGCTAGAACTGTAGCATGCAAAAGCGCCATAAATGTACAGAGAAATGAGAAATCTGAGACTGAAAGACTGACAGAAACTGGTTGAGACTATTTAACAGCCAGCCCTGTGTTATAACTTGCACTAGGCATGTATAGTGAGCCATGTTTATGTTCTAAAAATATTAAACGTGTACGTGGTCTGGTGGTTACAAGGACGCGACTGTCTTACACCACCTGCTAAAAGCTTATACTGTCGTGTGAGTCACAACGCTACTGTGTGGTATTACTCAGCCAAAGCTTATGGTTGAATAGTCGTCTTAATGGGGAAAAAAAAGGCCCCTCTGTAACTTCCATTTTCTCTCCACTGTTCCTGCCCATTGGTGGTATCTCTGTCTGACTCATAAATACGGTGCTTTAAGGTACAAGTGTGCAATGCTTTTATCTGATGAGCCGGTCACATGGCAGCAACTCAATGCCTTTTGGTCAGTGAAAGATGATAAAATGAATCTGAAGGTGACTTGCTTTGACACTGAACACCATACTTCTAAACGCACCAACCAAATTACATCAGTGATACCCAATAGGGCTGCAGCGATTAGTGAATGAATGCAATTACTAAATTAATCATCACCACTTTTGATGATTGATTAAGTGGTTTGAGTGTTTTTTTTTTTTAGAGAACTAAAACAAGCTTTGTGATTTTGCAGCATCTTAAATATATTTTCTGGTTTCTTTGCTCCATAAAACGAAGAAATCATTAAAACAAAACGAGACATTTGAGAACATCATCATTTCCAGGTTTGGGAAACACTCATCAACATTTTCTGACATTATAAAAATAAGAGAGAATAATGAGCCCCTGATTTATACTTGCTGGGGCACTTTATTAGATGCATGGCAGCAACTCAGTGCAGTCGGTCATGCAGACATGATCAAACCAAACAGCTGAAGTTCAAACTGAGCATCAGAATGAGGAGTAGGAACGGTAAATAAAGTGGCCAGCGTGCATCATTTTCTCTATCCAGTGCCAGCGTTGAGGCAAACTTCCAAGTTTTCTAAAGTTTTCGAGTCCAATAGAGTTACAAACACAGTATCGATTTTTGCTCCTTTTAGTATCACCACTATCCTCCAAATGTGTGACTTCTCTGTGCACGTTCACGCATCAAACTGTTTGATTTTGTAGACCTTGTGTTTTTGTCACCGTTGACCTGTTACGCATGGTAGCTCAATATTTTACTGCACACTTACTTACTGCCGCCGCAGCCTTTCCTGTCATCTGCCCGGTGCAATGTTTGTCTGTGAAATTAATGGCTAACTGGGGAGATTATTAGGCTTTGGTGGTGGAGGTCTGCACTCTGTTGAGTGCTTACTTGTTGGCCATTAGTTGCAGGGGATTTTGACAGTGGCTTGACTTTTAAAGAACACCTATAGAGAGCATTGCAGTGCGGCTTCCCACAATACAGAAACACATCAATTTGTTTCTATCTCCTATGGGTTTACAGAGGGTCAGCGGGGTCGTTTGGAACTCCACAACAAGCTTTATCCCCACCTCAGTCCATTTCAGACATATCCGTCTCTTCAGAATACAACTATGTTTTGGTAGAAACTTTCATGTGCAACAGATGAGAAATACATCGAAATGCATCCAGTAGGGCTGTCAATAGATTTTATTATTTATTATTAATCACACTTAAATGTTTGCTTTTCTTCTCATGTCTAAACTACTGAGTAATCAGACAGTGTGCATTTCAGACACCATTGTTTACTTTTATCTTTCTAACACAGAACTACACATAGAACTATGTGGTTTCAAAGAGACTTAAGCCTATCAAGTGCCAACCAGGTCCTGAAATGAAAATCCCCAACCCACAAATAGAAAAACACTAACAGTGACTAAAAGACGACTAAAACGACTGTCAACTGCGGTGGAAAAGGTGAGTACATGCTGTCAACTAATTGGACTTTTAACCAGAAGTAAAGCACATAAAGTTTCAGTGAATGGGAAGGATAAAGGGTAGAAGATAGATCGATGGATAGTTTCAAGTTGGATATTCAACTGATCAGTCACGCTCCAACTTCAACAGCGGCTCATCCTCAGTTTTACCCGGTGTTTGCTCAGCTTCTTAAAATGAAACCTCTCATCAGACATTAAGGTAATAATGTTGAATTGAAATACCATGTGATTCCCAATTTAAGTTTCATTTGCAGGCCACAAACTCTTTGTGTGTTTTGGTTTGGAGTCTTGATCTGTTGCACAATCAACCATCACACCCCCCGCCCCAAATAATACAGCTTTGAGCTTTTCAACAGTTGGGTTTCTTTTTAACAGTTGGGCGAGCTGTAAAAGAAAATACAGAATGGTGCGTAACCTAAAAAAGCCTCACTGAACATCTAAAACAACGCCTCAACCAGAGGAGTAGAAAATCGAGGGTTTGCACTGAGAAGTGGTAAAATATAGACGACAAAAGGTGGAGAGGAGGTTTAAGACGAATGCCAATGTGGACAATTTTGTCAAGCAATTAAGATTCAGCCAAGGGTGGCCAACCCCTGCTCTCTCTGTCTCTCTCTATCTCTCTTATATACATTGTGTCAGTGGATATTTAACATATATAATGTTTTTACAATCCGTCATTTTCTCTAATCTCTCTGCTTTTTATGTGATAATTCTCCACTATGACTCAGCGCAGACACATTTTCACTGTCAGTCGCCGCTTTTACAAAAATAAACCACACTCCAATTATGAGTGCACTTCCTTGTTTCTGTTTGTGGCAGCTTACATTGTTTTAAATTGGAACTGCAGTAACTGTTTTAAACACTATGGCTCCGTGCTGTATATATTTGACATACACACATCCCTTTTGCCATCTTCAGCCGAGGCTGTCTTGGTTATTTATGCCATTATGGAAGGCCTGTTGCCTTTAAGAAAAAGAAACGCTCTTACCATAATTGATGCGGGATGGTGGCGCTGTCGTACAAAGACAGGGGAGACAAGGAAAGGGCAGGGGGTGGATTTCATCTGTTAAGAAAAAAAAACAAAAAACAAAGTCTTATCATTCTCATTGAGATGGTCAAGTCCAGATACTCACAACATTTGCTAGACACTGAGAATATTCCTCAGGTCAGAATAATTTAATTTAAAGAGAAAGTTAATAAACCCCTGGTCTGAGGCTAACTCCACCCAATGCCTGCTTTTGAAAATCTACAAAAAGTGGGCAGGGAGTTTAGCGCTGCATTCAGCGTGAGACACACGCATTTCAATAAGTTCACACACTCAAATGCCACACATGACATTCACCGCACATAAATTAGTAATCTATGAATGGATGATGTGAAGGCAGATTGCTCTGCGTAGTTCATTCACACAACGGTCTCGAATTAGTGACCCGTCAGCCAATCAGAAAACAGTATTCGCTGTCGCTGGGCAGAATGGACAAGCTACGCTCTGGTTCGCACAGCTCGGTTTTATTGGGGGTGTGGCTGGAGGAGGCAGTACATACACATCTTTTTCTAACACAAAATATACAATTCAAATACTTTACACAAAACTACCAAACGTTGGACCTGGATCAGTAACTAATATTATACTAGATGAACGAGAAGTTTTAACCTGACAAAAGTGGTTTAGGGGTTTAGCTACATCCTGTACCACACAGTGAGTAATGGTTGGCCACTAGATGGGGCTACTCATCCCGACACGACATGATACAAACAGCACTGCATCTTTGACTGAGTTCAGTGCATCTTCACTCCATGAGGGGCATCTTTCAAACCTCACCAGGTTACACATTTAATGTTTCTTTATTTAAAAACAAATACATTTAGATTTGGATGAGCACCAGGAGAAGTCTGCTGGTATTGATGAGTTCATCTCAGTGGTAATGGTTTTGCAAATTTGTGTGGAATGAAAGAAATAAAAATACATGTTCCAAACTGTTATTTCCGAGCAACTAACAAAAAAAAACAAAAAAAACTTTGCATAGTTCTTGTCATTAGCATGTTTTCTTCATCCAAGGTCCTAAAACTAAATACATTTATTCGAAGCCAATTCAGCAAGGTGCATTTTTATAATGGGAAAAAATTATTTTGTGATTAAACTCTATATTTGGGGACAATAGAAATGAATAATCTTTGAAACAAACGGTTATTCAGTCAGGAATGAATACGCAAATTGAAAGAGGGTTCAGGGATTTATTAAAACACCCCCACCATAGTTAAATATCACAGATCGCTCACCGTGGTAGAAGCACTACTTTTTCCCTGATTTATACAACGGCAACCTCCACTTTTTCCGCGAGAAAATTATTTTTTAATTGCACTTGTTCTCCCTTAATGAATTCACATGAGGTTCGCAGTTAATGGAAGACTGACGGAAAATCGCATCACCTTTATCTGCCTTTATTCTGAGTATATTAATCTTTTTTATTCAAACATGAAGCAATGAGATTGATTAAAAATAGATATTATGGCAAACACAGCTTTTGATTCTTTCCCCCCCAGAGAAACATTTTAATTAAAAAAAAAAAACATGCAAACATCAAACATGCCTTGCTGTCGCTGGCCTGTATAATGGTGAAAAGGGGGCTTGCGTAATTTAATTCTAGGATCAATAAATCATTGAGAAGGAACTAAAACAGATATTTCCCCCTGGAGTTGTACATTTAGAATGTTCGGTGAGATTCAGAATGGTGCTTCTGCTGTTCCTCTCTCCTCGCCTTTCAACATTGATTTGTATCCCACCACTTTGTCTTTTGTCTCCACAGAACTTAGTTGGAATGTGCTTGATCTGGACCGGCATTTCAAAATAAAATGACGTGTATATTCCATAATAAGCAGGAATATTTCAACGGAGCCAAATGATGTAATACAAATAATAAATAGTGCTTCTTTTGAAACAAATGCAAGCATGCATGTCATAGCACGGTGCCCCTGGAAATGACGCCAGAATCGAAGACGGCAAAGAAGGAATTAGCAGGAATGACCTGAAACAACGTGACCCTCCTGTGAAGGATAAAGCGGGCAGAAGATGAATGAGTCAAACGTTTTGATATAGGAAAAATGGTGGAACATGATAATAATGTGAGAATAACAAAGAAAATAGGAAAATAATAGATAACCAATAATATAAAACAGGTAACCTAAATTTGGAAATGCTTACTCAAAAAACTAAACTAAAACTGAGCATTTACAAAAAAGAAAATAATAATAAAAACGAGCAAACCCACTCTAAAAACAAATTAAAACAAACTCTTTTTAAAAACAAAAAGTCAAAACGAAATAAAAATGAAAACTAACGAAAAATCCAAACTTGGGTTTTTGACCAGTGAGGAAGAATTAGTAGTGAGTTGTCATGTTTTCATCTGGTAGCAGTAAATGTCAGGGATAATAATCAGACAGTATTAAATTGGTAGAATTTCAGTCATGAAAAAGTACATCCATGTATCTCACTACTTGAAACATCTGTACGGATTTATTTGGGTGTAAGAGAGTGCAAAGAAGAATTTTCTTTCCTTCAACAGCCGGTGTAGATTAATCTCCATCCCTCCAAGACTGGGGAAGGCGTGAACTTCCAAAAATCAAAGTCTTGCAGGTGCAAAATTGAATCTTAAATGTAAATTGATTTGGAGATCAAACATTCTCCAGCCCCTCTATCATTTTAATCAGGCAAAGTCGAGACACTGGCAGAGCAAAGAGGTGCTTGAAATTCGGAATTCACCGACTGCATCTTCCAGCTTTGATTAAGGATGCGTGTGTGTGAGGAGGAGGAGGAGGTGGACTCAGCTGCCGGTGTCACACTCCTATAAGGACAGGTGGGAGAGTCCCAGAGCTGAAGATTGTCTGCATGTTCTCCAGTAATGTCAGGTATGTGAGGTCAGCAAAATAGAGTGTGGAGCAATGTTGTGGGTAATTATTTGAATCAATCAAGAACGTGGAAGTGATAGAGGAACTCCACTGGTTTCCTAACAATCATTTCAGAGTACGGCCAAAGGATGGCAGTGCAGTTATATGGAAACAAAACACGTGCCACAAAACACAAATTCGATAAGAAACTAAATGGTGGTATTTTTTTTTTCTTCTTAACACATTATGCATCAACCAGCCACTTTATTAGGTACTGAGGGCGCCTGATAAAGATTCTGACATACTCAGAGCACCAACAATCATGCCATTTTCAAAGTCACTTTAATCACATTTCTTCCACATCCTGAGGCTTGATGATCAGACACCGCCATGTGATTGGCCGATGAGACATTTGTGTCAACCAGCAGTTGAACTGGTCTAACTGGTGAATACAGTGGCTGGTAAGTGTTTATACTAGGGATGCACCGAAATGAAAATTGTTGGCCCAAACCGAAAACCGACAATAAGAAAACACTTGGCCCGAAAACTGAAACCCAAACACAGACAGAAATGATTATGCCAATTCTGTACCATTTTTTTTTTTTTTTAATCTAATTTTGTTGTTATGACTGAGACTGTGTGCACTTACCGCACTAAAGTCAAGGCATTGCAATTGTATACATTAACAGTTTGGGACAGTTTTTGCATGTGTCAGCACAACGCTGTTCAGTGATAAAAGTCTTCCGGCGGAAAACCGAAAATGCCTTTTTTGGCGATTTTCGGTCGCTAAATTTTCGTTGCATCTCTAGTTTTTACACAGTATTTTTTTAGCATTTTGATCCATGGTTTTAACGAAAATTGGGTAACTCTTTTTATATTAAAGGTCCGAAGTGTAAGAATTAGTGACATCCAATCCAACCTTCACTAATCCCCAACGGTGCATCAAGGAACTATATTGGCAGCGTCAATGTCAGTCTACTAAATCCAAATGTATACAATTTTAAAGTGATAACACTCCCATACAAACATACTTATGGGTAGTATATATTTAATTTCAGCCTAGCTCTTTAAAGAACTAAACAATATTCCGAAATCAGAGAAAAGCTCCAACACCGTCTGACCCATAATGTTGAATTATAGGTTGTTTATTAATTTTACAGATTCAGTCAACCCCAATGTATCACTCAGTGCTCCATAGCATGATGGCATTTTTTTTTTTTTTGGTTTGATGATCATCAGTGGCTTATCTGAACAACTATTCACTTAAATTTAGACCATCAAATTGACTCAGACACCAGATCTGATGAGCTTGATGGCAATCATATGTCACAGAACAGTTTTTAATAACTGAAATTGGATGATTATTATTTCATAAACTGGATTATTACTTTTTATTCATGCACATTTACACACTGTAGCTTGAATAAGTTTCTACCAGCAACAGAGTGCACTAAAAACTCTGATTCGGCTCACAATCGGCGGCCTTTGGCAGTGCCGTTGCTAAATATACACCAGACTCCTCTGTTAAATATTGAGATTTTTATACATTTCCTTGCTAAATGTCGGAGATGAACACAGGTTTTCAGGATTTTTAAGTGTTTTTAACTGATCTACATTGTTTGCGTATGCCATGCTCATGACTGTGTCCGGCAGTCTGTCAACGTCACACGTTGTATCGGGTCAGCTCGCTTGGAACCTCACCAGAGCAGGTACTAAAAAAAGCATCAGGTACCAGGTACCAGGTACTATCCCTATTGGAAAAGCAACAAATATGAGTCGAGCCGAGCCGAGTCATGCTAGAACTGTATAGTGGAAAAGCTCCATTAGTGGAAGAGTGCCTAATGACTCTGGTGGAAGAGTCATTAGGCAATTTAGCCTAATGACTCTTCCACCAGGTGGAGTATAGGCTGGAATATAAGACTATGTCTCACTATTGTTCACCACAGAGTAAATTAATTAATTCCACTTAAAATATTGAAATAATATTAAGTTGTTGTTATTGTTTCTAACTGCTGCAATTACCTAACAATTGAGGTGAGTACGGAAATGGATTATGAAACTGTGTTGGGACAACTATGTTGTGGTCACTATCAGGAAACATGGACACATTTATCCGGCACTTCCATTTAGTTCCTGACTCCTGTGGTGGAAAAGGACATAATTCCCAGTAAAACCCATAATTCATGGTGCTAGTTCCTGCAGTGGAAACACAGATCCACAATCCACAATGCAGCTCAACTCATAAACTGAGAGAATTCATCGGATATGTGAAACAAGAAGGCTGTGATACATATATATACACAGGAATGGATTTCACAATGTTATTCCTGAAAGGCTGCAGAGCTCCTTTGGTGTTGTGAGAATATCTCATCTTCTACAGCGAATCTCCCTTGTCCCACTCATGTTCTCTCTCTCAACCTTTGTGCATTCTTACTCTTTCTTTTCTTTTTTTTTTTACTCTTTTCTTTCGACTCAGTCCTGTGAAAGTGTGCTCAGCTCATTCTAAGATTCTGAGCCGGAGAATGAGGTGAGAGAATTGACGGTGGTAGCACAGGGGAGCGCGGCCTCTCATCCATGAGCCGCCCGGCTAATTACCCTGTGTGGCTATAGCGTCACTCTCTTTTCCCTCCCTCACTCAAAAAGCAGATTAAACACTTGGGAATGACCTGCTCTAGATTCTATGCTACATTGGACTCTTAACAAATTAAAGGTGGGTCATCCATGGACAGCTAATTGCAAGAGGCATATGGTGCATTAACTCATAATCAAGATTAAATTCCACATTTTCAACTTAGATTGGTATTTGGGCTCCATAATTTAGACCCTGACATCTCAGTCATCTTCAAAGGATATAAAAAAATGCAACAGCAGTAGGTTCTGCCACGGACTCAGTATCTTCCTGACCAAATCGTAAATTTCAGTGTGTCATTTTGGTGCCTGAGCTGTTTCCATAAATCTGCATCAGGTCGTTTGCACACGATTGCACAGGTCTGCGAAATGGCCCAGTGATCGTCTCTCTGTGACACTCCACTGGACTGATCAGAATCAAAAATCTAATTCAAGTTCACAACATACAGCCGAGCAGTGCACCACACCAAGTATTTACCATGTGGTTCAGCAGAGGATGCTGTAAGCGCAGCTTGGCCCAAGATCCATTTTGAATGTCCTCTCTTGGCCCATCAGAAAAATAAAGAATCAGTGTTAGGTTTTTTTTGCACACACACCAATCCATGTCTGGGAAGCAATGGGGATTCGGTGCCTAGGTCAAGGACAGCCCAGCACATGACCCGTCCTGGGATTTGAACCGGCAGCCCGTTTACAACCACAATCCCTTTTTCTCTTCGCCATGGGCAACCCAAAACCCTGATAGCAGAGGACGGTGTTGATTAATTGACCTTTTGGTTGTGTGTCAAACTCAGTTTCACTGCACCACTCTGCTGCAAATCACCCCAGATGGGACGCAAACCCACAATCCCTGGCTTAGGAAACTGAAGGACACAAGTTAAACCATGACTGTCCACTCAAGACCTGAGTGGACAGTCATGCCACCAGAGCATTTGAAAAGCAGCATGTGGAAGAATTTGGGTTCTCCACTGTGAATTCAAAAATAAGGAGCATATTTGGGGATTCCTCCATTAGTAAGACTTTTAGTCATTGCAGGTAAAGCAAAGCAATTTGATTTCAATGTCTGTTCTCACCTGGAGTAACAGATCTGACATAATCAAGGACTACATTTGTAAGCTTGCCGCAGCTCAAATTAAATACAAAATTGTTATTTAGAGTGAATGAAACCCTTGTAATTTATTTGTTATGTAAATCTATAGCTGTATATTTTGTAATGCAGGTTATTTGAAGTTCACATTTTCACATTTCCCTCCAACACATGTGTATATACGTATATATATGTATACACATATATATATATATATATATATGTGTATATATATATATATATATATATATATATATATATATATATATATATATATATATATATATATATATATATATACATATATATATATATATATTCCTGTTCCAGGTTTAGGCTGTGTTTTAGTACTGGCACAGTATTGGTTTTATACAGATATTGCGAAAAAAAAATGCAAAACAAAAAAAAATGATACCCGAATAAGGAGGTCTTTCAAAGGTTAACAACAGCACAATTGTAGTTTGAATGGAGAAAGGAAAGCAACCCGTCATCCGACACCACTTTCTTCTTCCATTCAACAAAACATGGGATTAATCAATCTATGTTTTTAATCTATGACAATTCCCTAATCTTCAGCTTTAGATTACTTTTTAAAGACACTGTTGACAAAATGAATAAATGAGCAATTATGGGTTCCATGGGAATGGCAGATGGAGGCAGAATCAAAGAGACTGTAAACTGTTAGGGCTCAGCAGAATTTATGTGGCGAGACAACAATGCACATGTGACAGAACAATAGAGAGTTTCTGTTTCATGTCTTGTGTAGTCAGGGAAATGAGAATAATTCTGTGAAATGTGGACTGTTACATGCACAGAGCCAAAGTGATTTTGCTTTGATAGAAATGCCAAGGATTGATCACAGGAATCACACGGCATCTTCTGATTCAATTTGCAAAGTAAAAGAAAAGTTGTAGAGTAGAGACAACTCTCTCGTGAATGAACTTTGTCACGCCACGAGTCGGTGGTTTTCGCAGCACAAAATAAGGTTCGCAGTCACCAGAAAATATCGATTTCCACCCTGCCCGAGGCATAGTGGTGAAGCTATCAATAGCCAAAGCAGAGTTGCTTCACCTCACTGAGCACTGTGACCCCTCTGAAACATCCACACACATCAGTCTCACAGTTCTGAGCCTGACCTCTTTTTATATGAAATACAATGCTGATCCATGAAAAGCTCACCATTCACATTGGCCTTTAAGTGTCCTTTTACTCCTTTTTTTTTCTTACTCCCTTTATAAGAACAGTCACAAATAAGTTTGAGCAAGTGTGATTTGTACAGAAATGGAAGAGGTTGGGCAAAACTACCCGAGAGAAGAAAGAGAGCTGTGCCAAAAGATGAAGATCCCCCGCTAATAAACTTGACATTTCTCCACGCTGTGCTCCAATATCTCACCAATAACAATTAGTCCAGTAATCATTTGGCTAATTATGATTAAATATCTGATGTGCTGCCAGCGAGGCCCTCTGCACTGCAGTTTGTGCATTCTCACTTCTAACAGTGCAAATGTCACTGGGAGTCATAGGTGCAACCACAAACACAATGGTCCACCCAAATCCATATGCTACACTCTCACTTTGGCCTCAGCTTATGACAACACAAGAAAAAAACAAAAAATGTGACAGGCTGAGTAGATAAAGATACATATACACAAGGTCCATCATTGGAAATGAGCTAATTTTAATGAAGACAAAAGATATCTTACCAGAAGATATGCTAACTGAGGCTATACACTAAAGTTAGCTACATTTATTCAGGTAGGTTTTGATTTA
The DNA here is from genome assembly GCF_019176455.1 of Solea senegalensis. Lineage (NCBI taxonomy): Eukaryota > Metazoa > Chordata > Actinopteri > Pleuronectiformes > Soleidae > Solea > Solea senegalensis. The sequence continues at coordinate 11,448,293 of NC_058023.1, read as the reverse complement.
AAGGAATACTTACCATTAACTTTGTATTACTAGAATAGGGGTAGTATTTTTGAAAAATGTGTGCTTCCCAACCTCAGTTTCCCCCGAGTTAATGAGAAATATCTTCATTTATTTCTTTGTTACGTGTCCACCAGTGACACTCCGTCCTGTTAGCGTAACTGTTAGCAAAGATGGCGGACACTGTTTACATTCTGGGAATGAGGTCTCGTTCCCCTACGGGTGGGTCTATGCCTGCATGTAACAAAAAAAAGAATGAAGATATTTCTCGACTCTCGATGCAAATCGGTGAAGTACTCTTTTAAGCTTTATTTATACAGGTTATCCCATTAAGACACGGGGTCACATCTTCAAGAAAGACAACACAACACAACAGCAAAGCACAGAATTACAGACAGACAACATAACAATGAAGGAAATGTGCAAAGTGCCAAGTGAATAAACAAATTACGAGAAGCGGGGGTAAGTTCCCAAAGATGCCCTCTCCAGTGACTCTAGAAGAATAAAGGGAATCAAGCGAGACAGCTTGAGAATCTGCTGAAGCGTGTTCCAGGTTGCGGGGGCAGAGTAGGAAAATGGCAACTGTACAAATGCAAGAGTCTGTGCATGGACAATAATGACCAGCTGACCAGAGAGTATGAAGTGCAGTGGTGTGTGAGGGGCCTACAGGCTGCAATGAATCTTAGCGCACCATGATAGACAGCATCCAACAAGAGAAGAGACTGAGCAGAGGCATTCATGTACATGATATCTCCATAATCAAGAGGAAGCATGAATGTGGCAGCAACAAGCCTCATTTGATTCTGAACAAAAAAACCCAATTTTAGTTTCTTTAAAATATAGTCAATGTGGGGTTGAAAAGAAAGGCTTTCATCAATTGTGATGCAGAGGTATTTATAAGAGGCCACAAGCTCAATAGGGGGTATTCTGTAACCTGCTAGGATAAAGAAGAAAAAAAATAAACAGTAGTTGTTAGCAATGCTATAATTTGGTTGGTACATTTAAAAGGCCAGTTTTCTTCGGTACCCAACTCTTGTTGCAGGTTATTGCACAGTTGTGTTTAAATATATCTGCCGTATGTTAAACAGAGAACAACATCGGATAAACTGATTGACATTCACCTCGTCACCACTCAATGGCACCACAGGTGATTCAAAAGGAACAGGTGAGCGTGCTATTGCTGCTTCACTAGGCCCTAACCTGCAGCCCCAGCTGTGACAGTACTGCTGCTGTTCCAGTCTGACTGTTACCTCTTACCCTCCCCTCCCACCCCTCCATCTCCCCGTCTTTCTTTCGCTCCAGGCCGCTCTTCACTCCGCTCCTGTGGCAGAACCGTCAGGTCCTTGTTGCTAGGCAACCGCCATCTTAAGATTTCCCCGGTAGAGTTTTGTAGGTAATAAAACAATGCCCTAAGACAAACAGCGACTGGAAACCAGAACGGCCTCAGGGAGGAAAAGAGATCGTGCCTTGTTCATCCCAAACTCTCCTTTGGTTTTATTACAGCAATAATTGCATCAAACCCAGCTCAGGTTTAGTTAAGTAAAGTAAAGCAGAGGGGAAACGGAGAGGATACTGAAGGAAATTCTGTGAAATTCTTGTTCCAGTTTGTGAAGTTACACCTTCTGCTTCTTAAATTGAACTCTTATCTCATGGTGAGCGAGCATCCGAGCTGAGAAACAGCTGTCTTTGTCAAGGCTACGGCGCCCCAAGGTTATGCAAACATATGGTAACACATCACTTCAATCTCTGTCAATTCCCGCCTTGATTACAGTATCAGGTCATCTGCATACACATTTTGATGGACATTTGACAATTTCCAATGTCTAGGCCAGCCAGTTATTTACGGATGGCTTTCAGTCAGTTCCCGAACTTGAGTTGAGCAACAACAACGGGCAAAAACATGGGCACGCGCAAGACCTTCTATACAAGGTTGTCAGTGGAATGAAGGCAACACAAACAAAACAATTTGAGACAGCACACGGAATTATGGTGAGACATCGGGGAGATGAAAACTTATGTGCTATTTTATTTGCTGTTTCCTCCTCATCCAAGCCCGTTTAGTAGATGAATCATCAAAGGCAAGCTCTTACTAATACAAGCAATAAACTACTCCCACTTGGTTTGGTTTGAACAGTTTTCCCCGATAGTACGCTTTTGTGTGAGTGACACCAGACAGCTCAGACAACTGCTCTCTTTCCCCCTACTTTGGCAGCGGAACAACGAACAGTGTCACTGATCTCTAACCTAGAAAAAAAGATCAGGGTAAAACTGAGAATCAAGTGCACTGGAGACTTTGAGGCTCCCTCTTCACACCAAGTGACAGGGAAACACTACTCCGAAGAAATCATCAGACACGGCAAAGAGGACTTACAGAGCTCCTCGCCGCCGCCACTCCCACATGATTCATTATTTAATTGTATAGTTTCAATCTGTGCAGTTGCGGTTAGACGCCGTCGTCAGCATTGCCGGGTGGAATTGGAGAAGAGAGAGAGCGACGTGAGACGTCGGCTCCCGCTAATCAAAATGCAAATATCTGCGTCCCTATTGGGGCATTAGTGCAACTTGGAGGATGAATCTCGAAGCTTTAAATTGAAAGATGATGAATGTGCAGGTTATTATTATTTTTTTTTTTTTAATGCCTGCAATGGGAAAATAGCTCGGAAATTAAAAAAGTCGCAAAAATAAATAAATAAACGTGAACATAAAGAGCAGAGGAGCCGTGGAGGAGATGATAGCGGGATGAGGAGGCACATTAGGAAATGGTCAACAGGTTTTTGGAATTGCAGAGTGCCGGTAACCACTGTCGCACTTCACAGACAGCAAAGACTTGATTACATGCTGTGACAAACAGCAAAACTGTTTGTCTCTTGATATCTGGCTGTCAATCACAGGACACATTTGAAGAAACGTGTGATGACAACAGGCTGGGGATTACAATCACTGCATGGCAAATTCAACCACCAAAGATGGATGTAGATCATAGAAAAAATGATTTTTTTGTTTTGTTTTTCAGCTTCACCCAGTCATAATGGTAATGTCAGCGCTAAGGAGGGGTGCTCAATAAAAAGTCCAGGAAAAATGAGGCCATTAGAAACTTATCCTGAGGGTTTCGCAGATGTTTGTAGCAAATTTCATGGGTGGGTGTACGAAGTTTGGAGTCAGTCTATCTCAATCACATGGACTCATTTCACGGGATAAGTGAAAACTCTGACCAGCTGGTGAGGGACAGGTGAGAGAAACAGACATTGGTATCGAACCTCTGGGAGCCATGGACCAAATCTCACGGTAAGCCATCTAATACCTGTGTGATAATATTGCTCCTACTGCTTAAAATACACAGTCTCGAGATGCATACGAATCTTTAAACCACATCTTTTGGTGACCCCATTACCCAAATTCTCTAAAATACCACAGAGGCCTTTGACTCTTTAAAACACATCTTTGACAAGGTGGTATCACTTTTGTTTTTTATCACTATCGCTTGACAAAACTTGACAAGTTACACAACATTTTAATTTTATGCTCCAGTGGAAGGTTTCGACTGTCTCCATGGTAATGAAACACACCATCCTCCAGTCGGCTCTTCCCGATGAGTTTATGCTTTTGTCAGCTTGTTTATTTTATCTATATGTGCTGCTGTGTCTTCGATAATGGAGTTAAAGTTGTTGATATAAGATATAGGTTATATAAGACAGTTGAGGATTACGTGTCTGCATGAAGACCAAATATGACGGTGTTTGCACCATATGGAAATTCTACAGGTATCAACACAAGAGCGGAAAGTATTGATCCAAACCTTTTTTTTGGAATAGAAACTTGCTTTAGGAAGGATATACAAAAAAAGACAAACTCCTAGTGAGACTCTGTCAGTATTAAAATGTAACACGATATTGAGGAAAACAAGACTGACGCATACCCTCATTTTAGTATGAAAGCAACTGTGGGCATGTGCATGTGGAAGTGGCTTTCTAATTTTATCGATTTGTGTTTTATTGGTTCATTGGTTTTCCTTACTGTTCTTTATTGTGTATTTTATTCCTGCTAACTTATTGACTTATTTCTTTTTTATCCTTTCTTTTTATGTGCAGCACTTTGAGTCCCTTTGTGCTTGCTGATGTCATTTTAAAAGTGAATCTCTTTGTGAGCAGTCATTTTATTCATTCACTGTCTTTGCAAATCCTATGGAGTTCTTTGACTGCTCTAATGGAGAAATATATATATATTAAGAAATTGCCAGGAAATCGGCTGTCCTCATCTCTAACCCTGCCTGAAAGTGACAAAATCTCTTTAGATCCTAAATATCTTTATTCGCTCCTTCCCTCTCCCTGTCTTATTCTTTTGAACAGTTTGTGGCAGGCAGTCATTTGACCTTCACCAATGTGTTAACTTTTAAATCATCGTAGAGGGCACTGTCACCGAAATACAATTCTCATAGAATTTTGTCTTCAAGAGAGGTAGAGGTTCTCCCATTTTTCCCCTCTACAAGGGTTTTTTGAGTTTTTGTGAGGGTCTAAGGACAGAGGGTGTCTGTCACTTGCAGTACAGACTGTAAAGCCCTTCGAGTCAAATTGTGTTTGTGATGTTGGGCTGTATAAATAAAATTGACTTGACATTGAATTGATTTTTTTTTTGTTTGACTGCTATTCTTTTTAAACAGAACCTCTTCAGTCCTTTCAATTCTGATATAGATGTGGTCGAGAATGCATTTCAGTAAGGTCATTCACTTAAATCTCTGCATTATCTGGGCACATCTGACTTCTGAGGGATTGAACTTGAAAAAATTCAGTTTTAGTCAATATTCAGGCTTCTTCTCTGATGTGGGGTAAAGTACAGTTGTGGTGTTGTAGGGAGCATTTGGACGACAAAATTCTGGATCAAAGACATGCAAAGAGGAGGGATTCTGGCATCGTCACCGGTCAGATGGCGGTGCCTCTTCTCTGTCAGTGAACTACTGCAGGAGGGTCATTAGAGACAGAAACATATGCCCTTCTGCATGCATGGCCTGTCGTCCAATTAGTAGCCTGAAAGCACTCGTCTGAAACCGAGCAAGGATATTGGGAAAAACACATGAAGACACAAGTTTGAGGTAATCTCTTTGCACATTGTGTAGCTGCATGTATGAGTATCAGCCGATGCCAGTTTCCAGGCTTGTATCATACTCATAGAATAGAATAATGAGCAAGGAGAGGGAAATTTCTTTTTTTACCCTCTAAAGAAGTGTACACATCCAGGAACACACAACCACTCGCTGTGCCTTTCATGAACCTTTTAAACTCCTGTCACAGCGGTATTTCCCCTCTTAAAGAAAGTGTGTCTCCTTTCTGAGAAGAAACCTTGGAAGAAAATATCTTTCTTTTTTTTTCCTTTTTCTTTTCTCGAGCTATTTATTTACTTCTGCTTCAGAGACACAGATGTCCAGGATTCTTCAAAGTTTGACTTTTCTATTTGCTGCCGGAGGAGAAGGCAAGGACAAAGCTTAGCTCATCACGCAACAATATCAAACCAATCCGGAGTTTGCTGTATATTATTCACAAACAAACCTCTGTGCAGCACAGCAACAATGGATAAATAAGAGTATTGGCCAATTGGTGTTTCACTGTTCTGCAGCAGGAAGCAAAAGGTCAGCTATGCCATGCACAAAAAGGCTTTCTGCTATATACAGTTGCAGTATTATCTGTATGTACTGTATATAAGTGAATTGACTGAAGGGATGAACCAGCATAGGTCTGTGCCAAGCAAGAGATCCATCCTGAGGAATCAAAATTCCACTTTAATTGCACAGTAAGGCTGTACCAAGTTACATTCTCAGAGTATAATGGCAAAAAGAAAAGCTAAATGCTAGTGTATATTCAGGACAGCAGGCTAGCTCAGATCTTTTTTTCTTCCCTCCATCCATATACCAACTGCATAGCCTTTGAAGTAGACACACTCTGACACTATGGCATCTGGAAATGACAGGAAAAATAGAAAGAAAAAAAACCCCACAGTATGTTCATGTATAAATACTGTATGTACCCATAATCAATTAAAAGTTATACAGTATTTCAGGTAATAAATGATTAATAAAATACTGTATATAAATTTAAAATACAGTACATATGCACGCACTTGAGCATGCATGAATATTTATTAGTGTTGTTCTGATACCAAACGTACCAATTGAAATAACATCATTATTGTTCTTTACTGTTAGCCACTGCAAAGATCATCTAATCACAACACAATAATTCCTAATTATGAGTGTATTTATTACCACAGGGTGGCAGCAGCAGCAAGAATGTGGGTAGCGGACCACATGTGTGTTTGCAGAAGTGATTTTATTTGCAAGGTTCCTTGAATGCATCTCATAGCTGCACCTCTAGACTGAATATGCATGTGTTCATTGTATATGGAAAAAAAATTATTAACGCAGTAACAGGTCTTAGCATTCTCATCATTATCACATTCATTTTGAATTGCTAATGTATGTATACAAAATGACTCATAGCAGACAAAGATATTCCAAAACATGCTAATTCTTAGTTTTTTGATTTTACCTAAACAAAAGTATTTTGTTAATTATTGAATTGGGGGCCCCTTATTTTAACACTTCAGCATGCCAAGGCATTTTGGACAATGCTATGCTTCCAAATGTGTGGAAACTGTTTGGGGGTGGCTCTCCTCAATTCTAATATGGCTGTGCCTCAGTTCACAAAACAAGGACCATCAAGACATGGTTTGAACATGACTGGCCCACACAGAGCCCTGACCTCACCCCCATCGAGCAGCACCTTTGGGATGAACTGGAACAGAGATTGTGAGCCAGGCCTTCTTGTCCAACATCAGTAACTGACCTCATAAATGCTCTTCAGAATGAATGAGGACAAAGTCCCAGAGAAACATCTCAAACTCTTGTGGAAAGTCTTCCAAAAAGAGTGGAAGCTGTGATAGTTGCAAAAGGGGGATCAACTCCATATTAAAGTATAGTGTATGTTTACACCAAAGTAAAAAAAAACTGTAAAAAACTAGTGTTAGTGAGTCAGACATATGTAAGTTCTGGAGAGCCGAAGTTTCCCATTTACAGAAAAAAAAAGAAGACAGTATTGCTTTGTTGATTTGACACAACACAACAATACTATGCTTATTACAGTTTTTACACAGTAATGTCACACATAGTTCAGTGTAATAACCTGTGTTATGTAAAAATTTATTATTTCATTGTCATAGCTCAAGAGGAGACAGGTCAAATTATGTAGTAAAAAAAAAAAACAACCTTACTTACAAACACACACACACACAACAGGGAGGTTTGTGTTTTAGTGTACTTCAGTTTGGCCTGGGCACCAATGACCTCAGAGGAGCCAAGGACTAACAGTCCAACTGCCCAAGAAAGATGGATTCTGCTGGCCCTGGAATGGGCCTGGATTATCTCTCTGGCACAGGAGCCGAGAGAAACAGAGCAACCGACCATCTCAGGGTGGTGAAAAATGAGGGAACGAGATACTATTTCTCTTTTAATTCACAAGGGGTGGCCTGGCTCTGCTTGCGATAAGACACAAGTGATCAACATCCTTAGGAGTTGGTTTCGGGACTTGGCCTCTGAGCAGCTCCCCTCCCTCCTCCCGCCCTGATAGGTAGGATGTATATTTTGCTTTCTTCAACAGCTACAGTGTAGGTAAAAAATAAAAGTGGGAAAAGGGAAGAGGAGAGCGACATTGAGGAATCACGTGGAAGGTGGAGGCACAGAGCTACCATATACAGCAGAGTCCCAAATCTGGATTTATGATGGTGGGCTCAGGCCTCTCCTGGGCCTGGAGGGAACTATTGATGCCCCCTTTTTTTTCCATTTATTCTCTTGTTTTCACTTTCTGTGTGTTGTACAATACATTTTCTCGTATGACAAAAAAGTTACATAACACTAGGTTTAAAGCTGTAGTGTGTACATTTAAATACAAACAAATATCTGCAGCATTCAAACGATTATGAAACGGACCCAATGCTGACTAATGCTGTCTGTCAGCTCCACATGTGTTTCTCAGTGGAGCAGTGTTTAGATCACATGTAGATGACATTCCCGTACTGCACACAGGAAGTTGGTTTACGTCAAGACAGACGGAGGCCACAGCAACATTGCTCAAGTAAAGCGAAACGACTGCAAACAGCTTGCAATATGACCGAAAACACTTCTCTTCCTTACTTAAGTGCTTCCAAAATATAAATAATTCTAAATGCCCGGGTCAAATTCACGTTTGCCCTGGCAAATCTGAAATGAGCTTGGTGCATCTGCTCAGAAATTCAATTTTTAAGAATATCCTAACAAATCCAAGTGAAAAGAATCTGACTTGCTTCATTTAAAGCATTGTTAACACAAAGCACTTACAGTTCTGCAGCTCAGTCTCCTTCAGAAAACACAAGACCAGCTAACACAGGCAATCAACTTGCATTTAACGGAACAATATCCCTCATTAAAATTTCCGTTGCTTTATGCAAAGACAAAGAATCATGTAACTGCTGAGTAATGTCATACAAGTCTTTCGCTACGAACTGAAAAAAAAGTGTTCAAACCCTCATTTAGACATTTCCGTTCAGCCTGTGAAAATGTTTGAGGTTGATCAGGTTCTTTGCTTTAAGAAATTCACTTTAGAAAAAAAAATTTAAAAAATCATTCAAGCTACAATGTGTCAGAGAGTTATTGTATTAAGTCATAAAGTGACGATGATGTGTCATCAGAGGTTAAGGAAACATAATCAATAGAAATACTTCAGTGATTACAGTAGTACAACCAGCTATCTCACAAATTCAATTTTCATTTGTTGTAAACAGACCAAAACATAACAAGCTGATAAAACAGCTTCTTTGAAAGTGAGTGAACGTATCGAGTTGTTCTTGTTCATATTTGGTTTGAATGTATTTAACATTTCAATCAGTCAACTTTAGATCCCACGTCCATAGAGAAAACACTTCAAACTATTTATACAACAAACTCAAAATCACGATAGCCTGAATAAACTGACATACAAACCTACGCGTGAAGTTCGTTTATAAACCTACTCACTGTTTTTAGGGCAATAACAGGACTTTGGAGTACTAAGCCCCGCTCACCAAACACACAACAGAAGAAGTAGTCGCCAAGGATAGTCATCCAAGCCTCATCCTGGCGACCCTCGATGAGGCCCAACGGGCCTTTCAGCTTTGAGTCGCTCGAACCAGACGTGTCTGAGGAAGCTGTAGCACTGACTCTTCTCCTTTGGTAGGAATGCGTCCTATTCCCTGCGTCCAGACTTGTACCGCCACCCGATGGTGAAGTGAGATACTACAGGACTCTGACGTGCGAGTATACCACGGTCCGTGATATGCGACATGCACTGCAGCACAAAGTATACCAAGGCCTTAAGACTGTTTAGCTGTTGTCGTCTTCCTTTTTGTTGTTCTCAAAGACAACTCTGCTCAGTTTGGTTAAGACGCATTCAAGTTGCAGGATTACTATTGCAACAACACATCATCAGTAGATTGTGGGTGAACAACAATCCAACGCTTGGTGAATTCTGCTTCACAATGATAGGAAGAGCCGACATCGAAGGATCAAAAAGTGACGTCGCTATGAACGCTTGGCCGCCACAAGCCACAACGAGCCATAAAAATAGAAATGACATTTTGAAAACACGACATGAAAGTATAAAGAAATGTAATAATTAAGAACGAAAATGGTCTTTTAACTTCAGAAAATCTGAATGGTGGTACACGTTGTAATGGAAGTCGACCTTCAAAAAACTGGCTCCTGCTTGCTGTCATGTCACCTTGGTCGAGACAAATGTGAGTTATTGCCGCCTTGACCGCCTCAAGTGTCAGCAGGTTGACAATGAGACTGTGGTCAATTTGCTTGAGTTCAAGTTCCACCTGCGTGCTCACTTTCGCCGCAACCATTGAAAGAAATGGTCTTTCAAACAGCTGAAGCCATAATTAAATCTAAACATCTGAAAATGCCAGAGTTAAGGTTGGCATCTACTCAATATGAGCCCTTAATTACATTCTTTTAATTTATTCATCTCAAACTGTTCACCTTGACATAAATTAAACTGTGTGGGTCACTGTTGGTCTAATTGCTTTTTCCAAAAAGGCCAAGAAAAAAAAGGGACAAAAACAAGAACATGGAAATTAAGGAGAAAACTTAACAGAAGTTATCACTTTATAATAGGGGCGTAGCAGTACGTGCATCCTGTTCTGACCAGGAAGTTCAGGACAGATTTCCGGAAAGGGATTCGACTGTACTGTTCTTACTTTATATACACCCTCGTTCAGGAAATTAAGTTTAGTTCAGTTTAGTCTGTTTAGTCATTTAAACTTGTTAATAAATAAAAACAAACAATTTTAATGTTTTTCTCTTTTCACCTCGCATAAATGTCATAAAAAATGTATTCTAACGCAAGGAAAACCAAACACTTACTGCTGCCAAATGGAGGTGTTAAGGACAATTTATTTTTCTATCCACACAATCAAAATGAGACGCAATATCTGTGATTTCATTGCTGCTTCTTAATGCTTTCTTTCAAAAACTACTGGATGGAAATTTGTATGAAGTCCGTATTGACAGCCAATGAACCAGAGTGACTACTGTACTGTCATTTTCAAGTGGTGGACAGTTGTTGTTGTGACTGAAAGGTGTCAGGAAGATGAAGCCATGAATTTTTGGCAAACAGTTGCTTCCTCAGCAGACTCTGGGGGATTTGGGGGGTTTTCTTATGAGAGCAAAGTCATATATATTTTCTCTGGTCATTATAAAAACATTTAAAGCTCTTTACAGCAGAGGGAAACTGCATTCACGATAATGAAAAGTCCTCTTTTGTCATTAAATATAATTATTTTATCCACTATTAAGATATTGAGTAGAGCAGCTTCAACTATTGTTTTGAACTTAATCTTATACTTTGTATTTCCTAAAATAATCATTTCTAATAACAATTATACATAGTAGACATGTCCCAGTCAGTCAGAAACATCTATTCCTGCCAGGACATTGAAGAACAGTGAGACTTATAAGATAATCTCCATAGTCCTCAGATTTCAAGAAATAATAATGTTATGACATTTAAAATATAACCAAATCATCTCCTCATACTGTGTCCTATTTCTGGAAATGTGCAGATGCATCTCATCTGATTGCCTTGTAATGAAACCCTTTTGTTGATTCGATAGATCCCCATTCCCAACAAATTAAGGTGGATGTGCTGTGGTGGGTTTCCTAATGACGTCCTGTCTCCCACAACAGTCCTGACATTTTGGTAGCCTTATTTGTTTTGCGCTCTTTGTGTTTCTCTTTGAAGGTCACTCCCAAATTACTTAAAAGCATGCAAATCACTATGTCCACAGTTCACTTGAGTCGTTTGAGGAGTGTGGGACGTAGCGGGGGAAACGGGATGAAAATGACACCGTGAGCTTGTGATTCGCTCGCAGTCTCTCTTACATTCGAACCGAACCTTCCTAGAACATGACCAAATGTGGTCATATTCTACCAGAAGATGAGAAGTCTACTTACAAACTGTCTTCCCGGGTGCGAGCAGTGATGTCTTGTACGACGACACTGAAATCAAACTAGTGCAGGGACTAAGAATTTCAAGTTAGGGATGTCCTTTGATGGAGTCTTTCGGGGTCCGATTTGTGACTGAGATCCTCTGATGTTGTCACTGTCGTGTGGGACACCGTTTTCCTTAGTTTATAGGGAACTTTGTTGGGGTTTTATCTTCACACTGTTTACCCCTCTATCATTTATGCAGTAGAAATTATTAATGAGGGCATTAATGGATTTTTGGATACAAACTCAGGCGGCTAATCTAGCTACTCAGCAGTTGGATAAAGCTCTTATCAGAATGTCAGTAAATCTGGGTGAAATAGAGACTATGTTCAGTTCAAGCTGTTTACAGAAAGAAAAAGGTTACTAAATCGTGATGTCCACTGGTACTAAACTTCATTTTATGTTTTCGATTTTTAGAGAGAATAACTTTAGAGTACCATGTCAGTTACATGGCAACCCGCTGGCAACCCGCTGTGATGGAATGTGAAGTGGCATTTTGAAATTAGAATGTTGGACGGCAACACGTCGAATTTTGAGTCGCTAGAATTAGAAAAGCAGGGGTAGAGTCTGTCCCCTGGGTGTCCGACAAATTCAGGAATGCAACTGTTGAGCGGCACAAAATGTCAATCACATTGTGTCTATGTCGGAACAAGTGGCGCTTTTCCACTATACAGTCCCTGCTCTACTCTACACGGTGGTTTTCCATTATTATAGTACCTTCTTCATGTGGGCGGAGTCACACTGCCGTGACTTTGTTTTATACGCGAAACACACAAACTAGTTACTTGTAACGCAGTTGCTTTCGGCGTACAGAATCATTAGAATCACTTATTTAAAAAAAAAAGATGTGTTCACATAATTGTTCAGTACTTCCTGCATGACCAATCACTGAACTGAAACACACTCCTGATCTACAGATCGCCATTGTTTGGTTTGATTCGTGCCGATGAATGGCCGGCAGTCAGTTGATGTCACATTGTACATCATCAGAGCAGGTACTAATAAAAAGTACCAGATACTATCGCTAATGGAAAAGCAAAAAAAAAAGAGTTGAGCCGTGCTGGAACAGTGTGGTGGAAAAGCACCAACACAGACAAACATTCAACCTCTGCTTGTGCTGCCATGCAAAGACGACCCAAATATTTTCAATGTTTATAAAATAAAACAGAAAACCGTGCAACACAGGACACATGTACAAGTGAAGCTCCCCATCGAGCAACCTGAGGCCTCGTCACAGAAGGAGGCTCTCAAACAATGTCCTATACATTGGAGTGCAGTCCTCATTTTGAAATTGAATGAGGAAATAAAGTGGCACTGAATGTAGCTCAAAGTTGCACAGAATTGTCAAAGCTGAAGGTTCTTTTCTAGTAATTTGGCTGCAAAAAAAAAAAATCAGTGACTATATTATGCCATGTCATTGATTTTTTAAAAGTGAATCATGTTCAGGCTCTGAGGGTTAAATCGTTCCAATAATATTTTTTCAGTGTGTTGAAAAATGGAAAATCTGAAAAACAAGCTCCATATAAGCGCTGAGATTCTCCAGATGACGTCACGTGCCTGCTGGCAGCCAGGCTCTGTTCGAAATGGGAGGAGAAAATTCTAAATTCTCTCTGTGAGCACCCGGAGCTGTATGACACGAGTTGCTATGTGTACCGGGACAAAAACAAAAAGCAGAGAGCATGGCAAAAGGTCAGGGAAGAGGTCAATGATGCCAGCAACTCAGGCTCGAATGCTGATGGTTATCCCGCGGCACGGACGACGCGTGAATGGCTCTGCGTTAAAATGAACGCAGCATTAGGTTGTTCTTCTTTAATGCAAGAGCACGTCTGCCACAGGAACGTGCCAGCTCTCGTACTTAGTCTGGGTGATCGTGGACCGTCGTGGATGTTCGGTGTTGAGCTGTCACTGTTTCATATATTCTCCACATCCATCCTATTAGTAATATGCCGCCTCTCACTATAGCGTACGTTTGAATATTTCATTCAAGACAGATGGAATCCTAATCTTAGCTCCAAGCTGTGGCGTTTTTGTCACCGATCCATTTTCCAATCAGGCAGTTGCCATACACTCCTCCATTTTTCCTCCCTGCTCTGTTTTCTCCTCCCTCTGGCTCCACCAACCATCAGTCACTCACTCAACTTTTCTTTTTGCCCTCTTTCCTCCCCCTGGCAACTTACTCTGCCGCAGCACGTCCATCTGAGACGCTTGAATATTTAATTTCCACTGTCATTTATTATGTTGAGACTAATTCATTGAATTAATTTCATACCTTGACATCAAATTAACTTAAGGGAGCAGGAGACTGGCAAGTGATGGCTCGTGTTGTTTAGAGAGAGAGAGAGAGGCTTTGTTTTTTAAAGAAGCTGCTGGCTGTAACTCACACTAAACTACACCTGAAACATTACTATGTACTCATATTTAAAGAGAATATAAGAGAATAAAATGTCTTAAAAATAAAAAGCTGCTAGGATTTATATTGCATGGTTTAATTGCTTGGCAAGGTTTAATTTAATGGCAAAGTTGCAGAGCAGAACAATTGAATTTCACTGTAGTGTTAAAACATTTGCATGTGTTAAGGAACAGACTAACCCACAATTCTTAGCTGTATTATAGTTAATGAAGAATGAACATGGGAGGATCTGGACAATAGCAAGACCCTGCTGATATTCAAAGAATTTTTTTTTTACCCCAAAGTGTGATTAAAATGTGGTCGCTGTTATAAACATGCAGCAGTAGACACTGGTGAGACTGCAGATATGCTTCCTCTGAGCCCATGTTGTGCCATAAATGGTGCCCCCATTGAATTCAAAGGAAAAGTTCCTGGGGAAGTTAATCAACACAACTTTGGAGATAATAAAAGGAGAAGTTAACTTAGGAATGAAGCAGCAAAAAGTAAAAGCAGCAACCTGTAATTTGAGTTGTTATTTAAATTAGTTCCAGAGAGTGACTTTCTTTTTTTTTTAAATCTTGTGATTTTGTGATAATTATTGTATGGGAACACACTGAACACTCGGCGCTAAAGCAGCAAGAGTGTGTTTGGTACGGTCAAATATGTACGAATGTTCAGAAAGATGCTCAAGAGAATCAAAGCCCTACTCATGCTGCTGTGACGTGAAATAAGATTTTAACCGCTAGTAAAGATCTACCGAAAAATTAACATATGAGCACTGACTAGTGTTAAAATCATTGAAATTGCTGAGGAGGTGGTCTCTAATCCGTCCTGAGGACAGATTACATTCATGCGTCCTCAAGCCAGATCTGTGATCAGATACGAGGACACATTCAGGACAGATTGAGAGTGTGAAGACTTGGATTTAGCCAGCGTTTTGTAGCAGTTATACACTTATAAATACATAACTTGTGAATTTCATAGCACCAATAACCAAAAATAGAAGTCTCACTTAAAATAGCTTTTCACAAGTTACATTTAAAAAAAACAACTTTGTAATTATGACTGACAATATATATATATATATATAAATAATTTACGAGAACTGGTTTGATCGTTTTCCTCTCTTGCCGTTTCAAACTAATTGCCAACCCTCTATTTTTTTTGTTATTATATTTGCACGAACAAGCAACTGAGGAGACAAATCGACCAAAGAGAAAGGTAAGACGTTATTAATTCAATTAATTCTAAAATATGACGGCGCATGCGGTCAGATTTTTGACCCGCGGAAGGAGAAGCTCCCCGTTTGGGAGAAGTTTGACATTTTTTTGGTGTGAAATTAAAACTTTCATCATCAATCCCTATCAGCCTTTCACCCGTAATAGATAAGGGTTTGTTTATCTACCGCCCTAATGGTTCATCTCCCTGATGAGTGTTTTTTTCTCGCTACAATTAATTATCTTGGCTGAATTTTAGAGGGGAGAGCAGCAGCCGAACAACTATAGCTTTTCATTGGCTAATTGAACGACGGTCCATCTTTTTCCGTCATCGAATTGTTGCGGCTGGTTTTTGTTGCAAGGTTTCTCACGTTGACAAAAACAAAAAAGTCCTGACATTTGACATGAGGTGAGGGCATAGAGATGAGCCCAAGATGCATTTGGTGCAAGTGATTTCTATTATTTAAAACGCGTGGAACAAGGGTGAATCCAGGAGGACAAACTGCATATTAATTTGTACTGGTATTAGTAATAATGCTAGTCTGAGGTTTGCAAACAGTGGGCCTGTACGTGGGCATGTAATAAATGAATTTGTGTGTGTGTGTGTGTGTGTGTGTGTGTGTTTCCGTGTCCCACTGGGTTGTCAGATCCCGTTAATTGCTGCCTCCCTGCTGCTTTAAAAAAAAAAGTTGTGACTGCCCCACCCCCCACCACCCTTTCCAACTGTCGCTCCTCTTTCATTATTTACCCATTCAAATGAGAGAAAAATGTTCACGTTGACATTAATGACTCCACGTGAGAGAGACAGAGAGAGGGAGGAAAGAAGAAAGACTAAACTAATTAAGGCAACTGACTCACCTCACCATTAAAGAGAATTTAGTCTGGATATTGCTGTGTACTTCTGCTGCTTCGACGCCCCAACCACCCCCCACCCCACCATCTCCTCCCCTTTTTTAATTACTGCACACTTACAAACAGAAAGGAAAAAGTTTTTCAACTACTAACAAACAAACCTGTGACGGATGGGAAGTGACTGCACGGAGCCATTTCCTGCATCAAAATTTCAAAGCAACACTTGAAGTTTTTGGGTCACGCCCTGGTATACTTCCGCATTGCATGTCGAATTTCGCAGACCCTGGTTATACTCGTGCATCAGGGTCCTGCAGTATCCCACTGCACCATCGGGTGGCGGTACATTCCAACTAAAGAAGAAGAGAAGAATGCTACTCGGACTCCCTCGGACTAGCAGGAGAGGCCGGGGCGTCAGCCGTTTCAAGACGACTATCCTTGGCGACTACTTCTGTTGCTGAAATGATTTTTCTGCTTGGTGAGCGGAGCTTAATGGTCCGCCTACCAGTGGGGTGGAGGTTCAGTTTCCGCATGGGCTGTCCACGTGCTCTTTGGGCTGTGTGTTGGGTATTGATGACGCAATTCGCATTGGGTCCGGTAGTAAACCAGGGCGGTCATCTCATATTCCATTCTCCCCCAGGAGTTCGCCCCAATTTGTGTTTCCTTGTATTCTTTGAGCGGCGGGTTGTACACTGGACCTCCTCACATAAAAGAAAGCAAAGCATCCTTAGTCTTCATTGTCTTTTGACCAAAACAGAAGTGCAGAATCTGGACTTGAAAGTGTTGTGCACAAGGAGCATGGACTCTCACAGTAGGGGTGCTCCCTGATGCCCACATGGGGTCTGTGTGGACCACGGTGGAAACAGGTGAATCACACAAAGACTCAGACAGTACGAGCCAGACCTAATAAAGTTTCCAGTGTGGTCTTGTGCTTCTTTTGTAGCCCATTTGTTGTGCGCTTATATATGCTCCTATTCTAACCTTGGCAGTAACAAATGTTTTTTTGAGTTTCTGTTGCGTCTCTATCATTTTAAACCAGTCTAGTCATTTTCCTCTTACCTCTGGCATCAACAAGGCCTTTTCTCTCAGAGAACTGTTGCTTACTGGATATTTTCTGTTTTTTTTTTGGATCATTCTCTGTAAACTGTTGCGATGGCTGTGTGTAAAAATTCAAATAAGCAGTTTCTGAAATACTGACTTGTGATTGGCTGATTAGCTATATATGCTGACAAGCCGTTGAAGAGGTGTACCTAATAAACTGGCCAGCAAGTTTGTAGTACTTAATGTCATCTCACCTGCAATATTTCATACATCTGTATTCTGGATGCTTTAATTGTACATGGAGAGTATTTTGGCTTTAACAATGCTTTATGGGTTTAGTCTGGATTTAAATACCTCTTATTAAAAAACTCAAGCTATTTTTGCTTTTATGGGCTCCAGCTAACTGGCCACCAGGCTTAGTTTTTTAAATTTCTAACAACCTGTAGCAAATTTTGAAATGCCGTGTTCTACGCCACCTGCTTGTCTTTATATAGTGATACAACATGTTTTTTTTATTAATGCTGCATGTTATTTGATTACAGATGTACCTAATAAAATAGTGTTATAATATGTATGTTTAGCTCCAACTGCACCAACGGTGTCAAAGTAAACCGGTGCAGTTAAGGTTTTGAAATTTAAACTGTCGAAGCACAATTATAATATAATATACTAAACTCACATGTCCTGTGAAAACATAATTTCATGCTAGTTTAAACACCTGGAAGGCAACAGTATTAGGAAACAGATGTGGTTGTGTGGCATTAAAAAGAGAGACAAATTTGGTTTCAGGCATTTGAGACCGAGTTGTCTTTCTTTGTTCTCTATGCAGATCTTTAGAAAACCAAAATATGATCCAGATTTTATTGGCTAATTTTTCTTTAAGGTCTGTAAAATTACAACAGTTGAATAATAAAAACAGAACCCTTTGTAAGACAAGCGTTGTGGTGTGTCGCTCTAATTAGCATTTTGTTTCTGAAATTTGTGTAGGAAGTAAATATTAAATATTGTGTAACTTTTGGTTAAGCAGCAATAATCAAGTTTTGATCCAAACAGAACAAAAGCGGATTAGCGACCACAAATAAGTAATAACAGTGAAATAAACACTAGTGAAAATGTGTGCTCTAGTTGATCTACTTCTAGTTGTGGTTTAGGGACGATCTCATAGTAAAAATAACATTGTCATGAGAAATATACAATTTTCTTTGTCGAAGAGTGGAAAAGGCCTAGAGAGTCAAATGGTTGAATGCCTGCTGCTTACTAGTGGTCAGAGGCTGAAAAACAAAAGCAGAACCACAGACAAGAATATTTTCAAAATACTGATACAGCGCTTCAAAGAATTCCCTTTAAATACTGCGATATTTGAGTGTACTGGTATAGTGATTAACCCTTAATGAAGACTATCACTAGGGGGAGGGAACCTCATTCCCAGAATGTAAACAGTGTCCGCCATCTTTGCTAACAGTTAAGCTAACAGGATCAAGTGGCACTGGTGGGTACGTAACAAGGAAAAAAAGATGTTTCTCAACTCAGGGGTTGGGAAGCACAATTTTTCAAAAGTAATACACCTGTTCTAGTAATACAAAGCTAAACACAAATCAGTGAAGTATTCCTTTAACTTGGTGGTGGTGTTTATTTTGGGTGGTTGACAATTAGTATTTGCTAACTGCTAGCAATTAGTTTGGCTAACCTGCAATGGAATATGGTGTTATAATACTGAAAACAAGACTCAACAGAACTCTGAAGCAATGTGAAGAATTTCTTAAAGGGTGGAATGTACAATAATTTAAAATATTGTACAGCAAAATCATAATAATCTTCCTATCATAGACAGTGAGGAAAATCTGATTTACAAGCAGAGTGGGTGGTAACATCTCTGGTCGCTGCTTTATTTCTCTCAGAGTCTTTGGCAGCGGAAGGAAGAATTGGCTGGAACGATTGTATAAACCATACATATGAGAGTATTTATAGCTTCTATTAATAGCAAGTGTATTAAAAAAATGAATCGCCCGTGAATGACAGGGGAAGAAAAAGGGAGAAAAAAAAGGCGGAGGGAAGGATTAGATGAAATGGCAACGCAGAAGCGGCAAGACTGATCTCCTCTTTCAGCCAAGGCGACTCCAGCAGAAGTACCTGCTAAGCAAATTTATTTCACTCGACTTTAATGCTCCTGGCATCTCTCTTTCTGTTTTCCTATCTTCCACTCTCTTTCTCTCTCTGTCACTGCACAATAATTCCAAGACGAGCACTCCCCCCCTTAAATCACATCCCTTTATTTGCAAGCACAACACTTACTTTCAAAGCAGGCTTTTAAGAAATTAATCTGGATGTTGAAAAACACTATTGCTAATACCTCTGCAGACAACGAGAAAGCAATCCTGACTATTGAGCGGGTGGTAAATTGCCAATTAGAGGGTAACATTGTACTGTGAGGCCTGTATATGTTCAATGGGGGCTTGCCTCTGTTGTAAGACTACCCGTCAGTCAAACAGCACCTGGGGCAATTTTGTATTTCATTAAGTCATAATTAACGAAGGTAGTAATACCTACCTCCGTTTGGGTACAAGGAGGCCAGGCTCCCATTGTGGACTAGTTTCTCATTATGAAACCATGTTTTTTAAAAAGGAGCAGTTGGGTGGGTATTTGAAAAAAGAAAAAAAAAAGCCTTTAATTATGAAAACTGTTTATGTCAGCGTTGATGAGCTGGGAGGCAAGAGAGCACAGGTGTTTTGAAGTAAATAGGAAAAGACTTTAAAAAAACACCCTATGATCTCAACTATAGCACTTTTGCATTATACAGTTCTAGCACTTCTCGGCTCTACTCTACTGTACTCGGTTTGGTAGCAGGCATGTCTTGTACCATTAATATACTACCTCCTCAAAGCGGTAGAAGATGGGCGGATAGATACAGGAAAGCGGAAAAATAGATCTTGCACCCATATACTTGTCATTACTGTAGCATTAACTGATCTACATTGTTCAGTTTGATTCTTCTGTCAGTAGTCCTGGTCCTGACTCCTCCAGTGATGTCACACTCTGCTAATAAGCGTCTGGCAGTCTGTCTAAGTCACATTTTAGTATCGGCTCAGCTCACGTACTAAGGTGCTATCCCTTGTGGAAACAAAAAACAACCAAACAAGTAGGTAGTGTTGTAGTCAAGACCACCTAAACCGAGAACCAAGTCGAGACCAAGACCACAGTGTATTGAGACCAAGACAAGACCAAGACTTTGAGGGGTCGAGACCGAGACAAGACCAAGACTTTGAGGGGTCGAGACCGAGACAAGACCAAGACTGAGGCTGTAAAAGTTGGAAGTGGTCCCAGCCGTCTCTGTTAGCGTCGCTTTGCAGAAATTACACGTTGCGCTGTGTTTTCTTTTGGAGGTATTTATGCACAAAAAGTCTTTGTGGTTCAGGTAACCAAATTTTATTATAGATGAGTTGGCTGACATCTTCTCACGGCCTCTTCTCCTGTCACTCTCACACTCACTTTTGTGGGGGGTGTGTAAAAGGAGGCGGGAGGGGTGAGAGCCGTTAACGGTGACAAAAATTTCAAATGATAAATGAGACAAAATATTGGTTGTACCCGAAGCAATACGATTTACGCAAAATCACAGTAATGATTTTAACAAGTAATCCAAAAATGCACAGGCAATTTATTGATATCCCCACAGTTGTGGTCTTGAAATAAAATCCTGAGTTCGCTTTGTCCGAGACCGAGACAAGACCGAGTAAAAATGCAGTCGATTCCGAGACGAGATCTTCAAAAAGTGGTCTCGAGACCAAGACCGATCTCGAGTATTACAACACTACAAGTAGGGTTGAGCTGAGCTGTATATTGGAAAAGTACCATATGACCGGCCAACGTTAATATCGCCACCTGTTGACTTGTCATGCTTTTGAGAGCACTTAATAGTGGCAGTTTGTGTTTTCATATGGACAAAGTTTGTAAAAACTTGAGTGTGTGTACACAGGATTTTAATCCTTCACACAAGTGTCTTCTGATGCATCTTTCTTTAGATAAGAAGATACCCTTAGGGCATTGTTGCTTTGGTCCAATGATACAGACACAGCCAGTGTTGAGTGTGGCAGCTAAAAAAGGAGAAAGCTTTGATAGGACAGTTATCAGCCCGGGCCAAAACAGGCAAAGGATAAACCACAATACAATGTTTTTATCTTAAAAATGGCATTTTCAAATAATGGATGGATCTTTCATCTCTGTATCAGAAGCAATCTGCGACCATATAAACACTGCTAAAAGCGTATGTCACATGACTCCACATGAGGTCCGCTAAGAATGTGCATGCTAAATAGGTTGCTGTTTCTCTCCTCTGCAGCTTTTTGCTTAGTTTGAGGAAGTGGGACCAATAAAAAAACAACAATAGTGATGAGAAGTCTGATGAAAAGCTGAGAACCGGTCAGGAAGTACTGTAAATGCATGTATCTGCATAACTGGTTCTTGAGATTTCAAATTAAAACAGAGCTAGCAGGGGTTATAATATATAATATAGTGTGGATAGAAGGCATAGAATTTATATATTTTCAAATAAAAAAAGAGTAGCATGGATGAAGCCATAGTCAGGTGTGATTCGCCTTGTTTAGACTGCAGCCCAAATCAGATTTGTAAGCATAACTGATCAGAATCTGATCTTCCTGACCCAGTGTTCACATTATAAATTGCGTGTGTCCATATTGACAATTCAAATCTAGTCTAGTATTCCACACGGGCTTCTAAAGTTACAGGTCAAATGCAATATAGTGTCAACATGGGGGCTTTTATTCTGAACAGACGGTATCAGTGTATGACTTCCTGTCCCGCTCGCGCTGAATTCTGCTAAATTTAAGGGTTGTGTTCTGTCATCTGGGAAAAAATAGAACGCCAGGGTATTTTCTGCGGGAGCAACGGACTGACGTAACAACGCCAGAGCCGGTACACCGCGCAAACAGAGTCGGTGGAAGCTAGGGCTGCAGTTTAAACAAGGCCTATGTACAGGCCACCATATGCATATGTGTGTGAATATGTAGGTGGGTGGTGTCCATATGACACGATCTCAGCCTGCTACAACTGTGAATTCACAGAATATACACAGCAGACACATTGATAAAAGGTTTATTTTATGCTCTCTGTGTGGTTACAGCATATTTTCACTCATAATACGACAACATGGCGACTGTGACCGACTGTGCAACACTGGAAAAACCAAATTATTAGTCAGTCAGTATTTAAAAATAAAAATAAAAAATGTCCTCATAATATTGGACCAGATACAAGTTTTAGTCACATTTAAAAAACAATTGCTGTTGGTAAGCTGTCATTTCACATCTGTGCAAAGGAAGGACCCAAGGACTGTAAATGACTGACAACTAGTGGCAATAGGCTCACAAGTAATTACTGCTAATTACTGAGAGGTAAAATATAACTCTCACATGAAAATAATATTACTAAACTGCAACCTTTGCAATTTGCTAGTACAATTGAGTACTGAGTAATTATGTCATACAGCATATTACTGTGTTTTAGCAGTATTTTCCTGTACAATACATCCGTCCATTTTCTACAGCTTTATCCTCCACAGGAGGGTTGCGGGGGGATCTATGCCCATCTCAGGTGACATAGGACGATAGACAATTCGCCAGTCCACATATAGAGACAAACAACCATACACTCTCACAAGATGAAAAAATGCAATTTGTAAAGCCTGAAAAAATTACATACAAACACACGCCTAGCATGTCCATATAAGGAGACTCCACACTTGTTTACACTGTGTGAAGCGTGTGTTAGGCTTCAACCACCTGAGGATAAAACTGAACAATCAAAGATTCCTCTATTGATCCTGCCAATTGCCACTTGGCTTTAATACTAGGCAAATAAATAAATGAGACAATGAGTAAATAAATAGCACCTCAGACACAAAGCATACAAAGAGTTTGTGCTTTCCTCTGGATAAAAAAATAAAACAACCACAACATACGTTACACTAGTTAATCAAGTTTTGCATGTTTGCCCTGCGGCTTCACACTGGCTGCCTTCAAGATTCTCTCTCTCACACAAAGTCATAATATTTACCAGTGTGTGTGTGTGTGTGTGTGTGTGTGGGGGGGGTTTAGAGCTTCTGTCAAGGTTGTGAGCATTTTCTCAACATTGAAAGGTTACACCTGAGGTGATATTTTCCTCTCAACCATGATAGAAGACAACAAGAGAGCTGTGTGTGTGTGTTTGAGTGGTGAGGGAGAAAAGCAGATGTTTGTGCATTGTTGTCACAAAAAAAAAAACAGGAAATGGAAATTTACTGCTGTGACAGAATTTGGTTTGACAAGTCAGATGTCAATGGCAGAACTGCATATCTCATCGTCTGTGTTATCCAAAGACATAAGCAGTCGCTCCCACCTTTTTTTTTTTTTTTAAGAGCCAGCATGGTTCATTGGTTTGAAGCCGCAAAGTAAATGTCAAGGTTTCAAAAAGGTCTGAAAGTGGTGTTTATCAAAGAAATGGTGCATAGCAGCTCTAGTGTTTTGATGGAATGGCGTTTTTGTGGGTCGCTTGAATACGAAAATACCTTTC
Organism: Solea senegalensis; assembly: GCF_019176455.1. Classification (NCBI taxonomy): domain Eukaryota; kingdom Metazoa; phylum Chordata; class Actinopteri; order Pleuronectiformes; family Soleidae; genus Solea; species Solea senegalensis. The sequence continues at coordinate 11,424,691 of NC_058023.1, read as the reverse complement.
AAAGAATGACTTCAAAAAAAATAAATAAACACACATAAACAGACAGCGATAAAGCCGTACAGCTTATTTGCTAAGTAGCATTTTCTGTGTTGACTCTTCAAAAGAAAGAGATATGATAAAGAATAAAAAAAAAATCCCAAGGCCACAATTTCTGAGAGCTTTGACAATACCATTTCAGTGAAAGACATGAAGACACTTCCAATTCATTAGTCATGTTACATTTACACTGTATATACACACATATGTGTATATATATATATATATATATATATACATATACACACACATATGTATATATATATATACGAACATATGTGTATATATATATATATATACACATATATATATATACACATATATATATATATACACATATATATATACATATATATATATATATATGTTCATATTTGTTATTGCTATTTCTTATTAAGCAAATGCCCTACCACATTATGCACAGAAAGACAGTAGACAATAATCTATCAATCAAACATATTTGGACACCCACACTGATTGACTTCCATTAATCTGGGACAGCCCAAACAAAGCATCACCCCTTTAACCATGATCATAACCTAATCTCAGCCCTAAACGTATCCAGTTCCTCGAAAATGAGGTCATTAAGACCAGATGTTGGTCCCCATGAGGACCCCAGGTCCCGATACGGTCACGTTAAGCTAAACGGTGAGTCAGCAAATTTTGTTTGCTACGTCCACACGCTGCATTTCAGATGATTAGGTGCCGTGACTGTTCTCTCGGGGGGACACTTTACATTGTGTCCTCCATTTCCAAACAACATAACATCGTGGAGTTGAATCGCTGAGACCAGTGATGATGCACAGCCCTATGGTGAATATGGTCACTGAGATTACGGCGACAGTTCAGACGGAAGTCTATGCGCACATGTCCAAATTCTGATTATTTAAATGTCAAATAACGTATAAATTAATAGACGGTACGAAAAGGCGTCACTCCAAAGTGCAGCGCGCCGTCACCCGGACACTTTGCGGGGCCGAGATACAGCGGCGCTATGCCACTGACACTCAACCTCACGGGTGAAAAGAGGGTGGGATAGAAGTGTGGTGCTTGGACGTCACCGTACGTCACTATAACTGCGCAATTTATCACCGATGACACTCTAAATTGACCATAGTAGTGAGTGTGAGAGTGAATGCTTGTTTGTCTCTATGTGTGTGTGGCCCTGCGATGGACTGGCGAACTGTCCAGGGTGTACCTCGCCTATCGCCCGATGTTGCTGAGATTGGCACAGCACCCCCCGCGACCCTCTGGTGGAGGATAAAGCGGTAGATGATGACTGACTGACTGACTGGAGGCTAATGTCACACGTGCTCCAAACAAGAGCAATGAATGAGAGCCGCACGGGTGCTAATGATGTTGAGCTGTTAAACATATTTAACGCAAAAGCATGAATTGAACATAGATAAAAAAAAATAAACAAATAAAAATGCATCTGTATCTCCTGGAGCAAACTATTATCCCACTTTTCATGCTCTCAGTTCAGCATGTGCTGGCCACTCTGAGAGGTTAATGCGAGTGGAGAAATAAAAGTAGCGCCCACTGAAAGGAGCCATTCACACGGGTTTGTGTAACTGTGCAGCACTGTACATGCAGAGGAGTGGAAATTTATCAGAAGAATTAAAATGGAGAAATCTGACACAGCCTTTCATGCTTAACTGCCCTAGATACGCGACTTTGTGCGTGAGTGTGCGCAGTGGGCATACCGAACGTGGCGCGATTTTTCCCGTCTCTGACTATCACGTGGAATGCGTTCCCAGAGCATTTTTATGAAATTCTCATCTATGGTGTCTGTCCTGTGAGTCATGGGACTTTCTTGAACATTATCAAATGGTAAAAGTAGAAATGTTGTAAAGCTATCATTTTGTCCTCCACATCTGAAATGTCATGATGTCGGGGCAGGTCATTGTGACATCCTGTCGTAGAAATAGTCTAAGGAGTGCACTGAAATCATGTCTGTATGTAACTAGGACAGCAGAGTTACATTGTGTTCCATATGAACGTATGAATCACAAACCTGAGCCGAATGTCAGCCTGTCAAGACCCAACAGATCCCACATGAACAGGCTCGTGTTTGGATAAATATTTAGGGATCGTCTTCTGCCAGGCAAGCTGGTCTAGCCCTAGTACTTATGGAGCAGTGGTACGGTGTAGATGAAATCTTTGCGTCTCATGTGGGTGATTTAAATGAGGTAATTTACACGGCACACTTCAGTAAATGGGGAAAACAAGCTGGAACTATGGTTAACACAGCTTACATTAACTGCAGGCTGAGGACAGTTTTGATCAGTGGCAGCTGGTGATAAATATATTTTATACAAAAAAAAAACTAAAAACATAAACGAAGGCGTAATGAAGCCTTAATGTGATCCTATAGACTTTGATCTGCAGCTGCAGCGTTGCTTATGAATCGAAAGAAAAGAAGAAGAAAGACGCGGATTGAAGTGACGGGTGGATGACTGATTAAAGATTAAACACGACGAGAGCGTCGCCTCTCGCTGTGGCGAGCATCGTGTCGTCTCAAACCACGCGATACAAGACAAGCACAAATGTACTATATAGAAGTTTGTGTTCATGCTCTATAAAAACATGGTCGACTCAGTCATCACCCTTTTCGTCTGCTGTGGAGAAACCGTGTGCTGATGCTGCCAGATTTGTAAGATGTTTACAGTACATGTCTGAGCATTCTGGGTAAAACTGGCATCGGAATACTTCTTGTAGTCACTCAAGTTACATCCATGTTTTTAACATATATACATATATGTATATATATATATACATATATGTATATATATACATTCATATATATATATATATATACATATATGTATATATATACATTCATATATATATATATATATATATATATATATATATATATATATATATATATATATATATATATATATATATATACACATATATATATATATATATACATATATATGTATATATATGAATGTATATATATACTTTATTTATCCCCTAGGGGTAATTCTTTCACTGCATTTAACCCATCCTCTACTTGGATCCTTCCAAGAAGGAGCAGTGGGCAGCCACACTGAGCAGTGCCCATAGAGCAATGGGGGTTGGGTACCTTGCTCAGGGATACCCAACCCTTTGACCTGGTCGGGACTCGAACCGGTAACAGATTGGTTACAAGCCAAGTTCTCGCATTCCACTTGGCCATTGGTTGGCCCACAGTTGCGTTGGGATTGGACACCAGGGGAGTGATTTTGAATGACAGCCTTGACAGTGTCATTAGATTGTCCAGGGACGTAGGGAGCTGGGAGGATCTGGACGGAACTAGGGATGGGAATCAGTATCGGTCAGTATCGACTGGTATCAGTCCAATACTGGTCAAAATCCCTATATCGGACTGATAAAAATATATAATCCAATACAATCCAAAAAGAACTATAAATCCCACACTTCACTATGCACAGACTATAAAAAATGTAAATAAAAACCAGCAAAAGCATTTTAGCTGAGTCATGTTGTGAAATTATGTCTTTGAAATGACAGCTTCACACAAATTAACAGCTTCATAGTTTATGAATGGTCTTAAATATCGGTGTCCGACACAAAAAAGTGGTATCGCCCCATGCCCAGACGGAACCCAATGAGAAAGCAGCTTCAGGTCACCTGATTACCAAAAGCTGAAGCACACACACACACTCATGTTACTGGCGTCCGTGCCTTATATATTTACACAGAAAGTGATGAACTAAATACAACCAACAAGGCTGAATTGGTTGTAATCAGTAAAATGCGGCACGAACAACGCTCTGTATCCATTTAACAAAACTTAAAGCCCAGATTTGACCTGTTTGACTATTTCTTATTTTATGTAACATTAAACCTGATTTACTCCGTCACACAACTCTTTTCCAGTTAACATCACTCAAAGAATCATCACACTCAAGTTTTAATTAAAAGGATTCATCTTCTAATGAATGCAATGAATTCATCTCTTAAATCATCCGTTGCATCCTTCCTATCCAAATTAAACGTAAGACAACTTTTCTTTGCGCGTTTCCTGACATTTTACCTTGAAAAAAAATTAAGACTTAGACATTACACATTTGCGCTTCACACATTTCAAAGTATATTTTAAGTCTCGACAGTCTACAGCCTCGCTCGTATGCCTCTCCACATCCCGACCGCCCCTGCCTGTTGGATGTGGTTGCCATGACAACACCTATTACCTCTTGATTGGAGATCTAATGTAATCTAGGCAGTGAGTGGTGCCATTTATCTACTGTTAACACAGCAGTGGTAGCATTAGCGGCAGTCAGAGTCAGACAACCATGAAGAGGGAATGAAACCGAGTCATTAAAGCGGAGAATATACAGTTTTTCAAAAGAAAAGAGAGCTTGTGTGCATTGATGTGTCTACATGCACATGGAAAACCACAGGTGGTGCCGGCAGTGTTTAGCGCGGATGTGTTTCCTTTCTGTATCTTGCTTCTGACAACAACAACAGGAGCCACCGTTGGTCCAGTATGACCAAGCCGGCCTGAGCTGAACATCACAGCGTGGACTTTAGAGTCAAACTCTGCAGCACACAGACACAGAAATACATTCTGCAGCTCTGTCTCTGCTCCGGCTTTAAATGAACTGGCACAGTATTACATCAAATAACGTTGGAAGCTTGCTGTTCGCAAAAGCGCACGGTGGCGGATACTCCAGATTCCAGGCAGACGGAACACAAAACGACAACACTGCTGCACACACCAGGTGCCGTTTTGTGGTAACACAACGACAGATGTGTTATCGTATTTTTCTTTTTTTGTTTGAGGCATATACACATTTAGATTTTGTAATGAGCATGGGAAGTCTGTATTGTCAGTGCTAACAATGTGATGGGCTATGCAAGGTGCTAGCTGGACGACTTCCAATTAAATTGAGGGACAGAATAAAGAGACTGCTGCTTTGTAAATCACAGCCTATCCTCATTGCTTCTCTCACATGGATCCCCACCTAAAAAAATGTGACACTGTGAATCACTACTGTCGCTGCTATCCTCGATATGCAACAAATAAAATGTGACTGACGACAAATTATTTCCAAGCTGATAGATGTTGCGCGGGCTTTGTCAGCATTGTCATCTCCTTGGAGGGTTCGTTTTTAGTTCAGAATAATTGAAAAAGGTAACTTGAGGTTTGAGATGAGTAGAGGAGATGGTGTGAAAATTGGCAGCGGCAGAAGTCACTCTTTTATTTTATTTTTTTTTTCTCTTATCGCCGTCAATTCATTCATTTTCATTCGGGAGGAGAAAATAATGATATTAGACCGTTGTTAGTAAAAAAATAAATAAAGGAAACTGGAGAACTGTGCTATGTAAAATATGATTTCAAAGTCATGACACTGACAAGACAACAAAGCCACACAGATAGAGGCGCTACACACCTGAGGTTCGAGGGTTTGTCATTAAAGAAGAAAAATGAAAAACAAGAAACTAAAAAAGCACTGAAGCAAGACAACAGCGCTGTAAGATGTTGACTATTTTCTGTTATATTGCCCTGGATTCCCCTGAGTTGGCTGCAGAGTTGTTTTGATGAGGAATATGAGTGATGATTTTCAAGGACAATCCTCAGAGTCCAATGCAGCATCTACAATAGATTGCATTTAAACAGTGAGAACAAAGTTCACGCTATTCAATACTGCATGGTTATGGTGCTGCAGTTCAGCGTTATTATGCAACCATGTGTGAGTGAGGCCAAATAATGGTAATATGGAATGTATAACTCATATATAGTGGGGATGAGTCAACACTAGAGTCCTGCATCAGACTTGTGTCTTTAATGACTATATCAAAACAGCATAGGACAGTACAGGACAGGTGTTAGCAAAAAAAGAAGTAACTAATGGATTAGTCATCAGGCACAACGCACACCCCGTGCATTAACCTTGACCCAGGGCTTTACCACTCCAAACCATACTGTACTAAACCGAACTCTACCATGATGGAAACATGCCATAATATCATTAAAGACTGTATCCAACCAATATCAGTAAAATACTGCATCGGACTGATAGTATCAGTAGTAATACAAGGTTGCAGTATCTGTATCAGTGTTGGACAAAACCTTTTCATCAAGTGGAAATAATACAGCATGTTCCAATGGGCTTTAATTCAACATTATTAATTGTTCAAAAAGTGGATTTGACTTGAAGTAATTGTAGTGTTTAGGGATGTTCTTGTCTCATCATGCCCCACCATCATGGAGAGTACTACTCTTTTAAATTGCAGCCCCATTTCAAGAGGCACCTCCTCTTAAGTGGAAAATTATTGAGCAACTTCATGCAGTCACTTCAATTAATCAGCCTGATATCGGGAGCCATGACCTCCTGAATGAAACTGATCTTCATCCCTACTTTAAAGGAAGAAAATTCATGAACTACCATCTACTGACACGGAGCAAATGTGCTTATTGACTCTGTCTCAGATAATGGTCAAAGTGGAGCAAATGAAAGGCAGGAATATGATCACATACTTTATTTAAGATGCTATATAATGCTTAAATATGCCAAGAAGCCACAGCTAGAGCTCCAGCTGCCTGGATCTCCCAGTCCACAGCAAGGCCTTTCTAATGACCACATGGTCATCTTTGCGATAAGAAGCCTCTCACTTTGTGCAAACGGCCTTGTCTGAAGTTCTGTGAGACAGTTTCAACCCCCAGCAGGGTTCCACCGTCACTGCCTTCACCTTGTCATTGTCCTTGTCTGTGCAACTTCAACCGGAACACGCTGTCATCAAATACAAGCCGTCAACCTCAATCTCCGACCCTCTTTCTTGACGCTTCCAATTGAAACCCCTGACCGGCTTTGTGAATGATCCTCCCATCCGTGCCCCGACAATGAACCCTCTCTCAAAGTCACTTAGATCTTTTCCTTTCACCATCTTCATACAAAGTCAGAATCAACTGAGCAAGCTAAGAATTTTTATACATGTCACTGGATGTTTTCATGTTCAAATAACAAAGAATCCTGCACAATATTCACACATTTATCTGCGATGGACCACTGGTGCTTTAGGATAGGGCTGTCATGTTGTCCTAAAATGAAGGAAGGAAGAAATAAAACATGATACCATCCTGCCTGCCCCCCCCCACACACCCACAGACACGGCATGATCATGTATTACTCTTACTACAAGACACAAGAGGTTCAACACTGTATTCCTCCTCAAATTTTAATTGTTCAACTTTGGCGATGGCTAATCAGCATTGAGACTCTCCAGATGACATCACATATTTGCCAGCGGCCAGTCTCCGCTCATGATGGAGGGGGAAACATTTTGTGTGTGGGCAGTCTACGACACAAAGATTCTTCAAAGATTCCACAGCTTTTACAAACCAAAGAAAGATAGCAATTCACTGGATGACAGCAGTGAGGACAGTGAAGAAGAATATCAGCCACCGACAAAAACAAGGATCCCACAACCGGAGCCATCTGTACACAGACTAGGAGTCAGACACATGCCAGAGATGTTGGACATCAAGCATGCTGAAAGATGCAAGTACATACACGAGGTGCACCAAATGCAAGATGCTTCTCTGCATCACCAAAAGAAAATACTATTATCCATGACATAAATTAGAAATTGTAGGAAATCATTCGATCTTCTTATTAATAAGAATAAGACTTTCTTATTCTCTCAAATGAGTCAAGTTTCATAAGTGTTCCATGTTATGAAGCTACAGTGCAAGAGGTTAGTTTACAGTTCATGCTTGCTAGTAGATTTGAAAATAAAGCAAAAGAGAACAAAATTAGAGCTGCACACTTTGCATTTATGTCGACACAAACATTGACATAAAGTGCAGAAGTGGCTTCACGACAGCGCGGCGGCGTGTGTGTGTGTGTGTGCGCGTATCTGATTCACTTCATTAAGCATGCATCCAATCAGTCACTCGCATAGCAGCATCACACTGCAGTTTACTCACGGCCCATAAACCATCTGTCAGTCAAATAGTTGGAGTTCATTAGAGACGCTGAGCGCAGGCGACAGCTTCCTGCAGAGCTGACCTGTGTATACAAACACAGGTGATGATCTGACCCTCCAGGAGAACATCACCGCCGCGTAAACAACAATATTGCGTCACTTGACATGCTGAAAAAAATGAGTGAAAACGCTAAGATATGCTTGAAGACAGCCTGTGGGACGTGGAAGGTATACAAAGAGAGGCAGGTGGGAAAGACACGGTATTTCAACATTAGCTACAGGTGGTTAGAAATTAATAAACTGAGCCTTGTGGCAAGTTAGCTGCAGGCGATAAGAAAATAAGTGTGGTAAAAGAGACTTTTAAATCCAGCCTGATTCCATTCAGCATTGTAGAAGCCAAAACACTCCTCACACACTGGTAAATCATTCAGCATACAGATGAACATTGCATTCCCTGTCAAGGATATGATCTTTTCTTCCAATTACACGATGCCGCACACTCACGGACCACATTATTAGGCACACCTTTTCAACCTCTTGTAAATATATAATCAGCCAATGGCAAGTGAATGCCTTTAGGTATGCAGACAAGGTCAAGTTCAAACGGAGCATCAGGAGGAGGAGGAAAGTGACTCGAGTGACTTTGAATGTGGTTTATTGTTCTGATCTACTGGGATTTTCATACACAACCATCTACAGTATACAGTTTACAGAGAATGGTCTGCGGTCATTCCTTGTGGTTTTAATTATTTGTTTCTCGTTCTCCTGCTAAATCCTTGGCTAGCGCTGTGTTTGACGTCATGCAACGGGAAATTCATAGACACCATCTGCGACTGGGTTTCTATTGGACGACACCAGCTGGTCAGTCACACTGGCATCCACTCACAAAGTGTGTGTCATGTACTAAATGGGAACACAATTTACACAATCAATGACATTTGGGAATCTTTTTGATACACTTCAGTGAAAAAACGTAAGACTACAACCATTTGGTTTTTTTTATAAATATATGGTCTATGCTTACAACCAATATTTGCAAAAGACCATCTGCTGCTACAGATGCAGAAAACCACACCAGCCTGCCACTTTAGTAGGAATCGTGGCCAGCGAGTATATTCACACTTAAAAAAACAAACAACAAACTGACTCAAATGTCTCTTTCATGCAAAGATCTGCCTTCATTTTCCCCAGGATTATCATATGTAAACACAGGTTAGGGAAAATCTGTTGTCTGGCACATTAAGTTTTAACACTTGTGCTGTGTTAGTAAGATTAGAATGTAAAATCCTCATTGGTAAGCCTTAATAATGAATGGGCGGATATTAAAAATTGAAATAATTCAAATTCCATCCATTAATTTTTTAAAGGAACATTATCCAGAGTGCACCAACAAGCCATTCCATTGACATAGTGTTGCACCACTAAAACACAAGTCCCATCTACCCCCTTACTCCATCCATTTCACGCTCAACAAAAATTCTCCAGGAAAGACTAACAGGCACCGCTTGACAAGCAAGGTGAAGTAAAGTGCCCCCACTCATCCTCCCTCCCTACCTCCATTTAGCATTAGAACCCCACACCTCCCACACCTCCCAGCAAACTGATTGCTGACAGGAGGCGAAAAAACGGGGCCGGGGTCAATAATTTAAGGAACTTGAGGCTAATTTTAATCTATTACCCTGCTATGTGCATACAGAGTGTCAAAGGTAAGGCTGGGGAGGGATCTGTCATGTGATTCATGCTCCTGGGAGAGAATTACTTTCATGACACATCATAATTTAATGCATTTTAAGGAACTCAGCATGACTTTGCTCGGCTAGTAGAGGGAGGGAAGTAGGGAGGGAGATGAAAAATGAGAGGGATATTAAATTATGGAGCACCTTAACAGAGCAATCTGTCTTAGAGAGACATGATTGCCTTGCCGCTGCGGATTGATGATAATCTGTTTGTAAGGGGCCTTGTAAA